>NC_142933.1:77417061-77424561 GCF_046866305.1 Octopus bimaculoides
TGAATTCATGCATACATGCATATACATACAATTGATGGGCTGGGCTGTGTGTTGGGTTCTTGAACAAGACACTTTATTTCATGTTGCTCCAATTCACTCAGCTGTAGAAACGATTGCAACGTCACTGGTGCCAGGCTGTATCAGCCTTTGCCTTTCTCTTGGATAACATCATCGGCATGGAGAGGGGACACTGGCATGCATGGATGACTACTGGTCTTCCACAAACAACCTTGCTCAGACTTGAGCTTAGGGGGGTAACTTTCTATGTGTAATCCCATTGTCCTTCATGACTGAAGGGGGTCATTACCCTTTACATATATATATATATATATATATATATATATATATATGGTGTAAAGAGGTAAAATAGAACTCAAAATATGAGTATGTGTATATTTTTATTAATATGTAGCAGAAGCAACAGAGTGACTCAAGGTCTGAGAGTTTCATGTGTTGGCACTTGCCAATGCACAAAACTCTCAGACCTTGAGTCACTCTGTGACACCAACAGAGTGATGCCACGGAACTAATCGCAGATTTCTTTATTCTACTTGCCTTTAAACAAGGTCACCAAGATACCATCTATCCAATATTGTAGTATAGGAGCTCCATCCCAGCACTCTGTGATGAGATGAAGTATCATTTGTATTATGTTCTTATTACCAACCTTTAGCAGTTCCACAGGAATTTCATCTGATCCAGGTGCCTTACCTGTGTTTAACTGGTTGATGGCCATTTTGACCTTGTTATAATTTGGTAATCAATCCAATTTACAGCACATTAGGTGATGCCATCTAGCACCTCATGATCAACTGATGATGAATTATCAAATAAATCAGTGAAATGTTCTTGCCAACTTTTAAGGATTTTCTCTGACTTCTTGATGATGGCAGTATTATCTTTGGACCTAATGGGAACAATAGATGAAGTTGCTGGACCATTTACTACATGTAAAAGACTATAGAACAATTTAAAATCCTTTGTGTTATAAGCACTTTGAACATCATCAGAGATCTTCAACCACCACTTATTTTCAAGCCTTCTCAGCTTATGTTGTAAGGTGGCTTTATATTCTTCATGTGTCTTTTTAATAACAGTTAAATGTATATAGCACTCTCCCAGAAGCTTTTCTCGAAGAGCATGTTTTTTCTTTAAAAGTTGACTGATAACTAGATTATCATCATCAAATCAATCAATCTTTATATATATATATATATATATATATATATATATATATATATATATATATGTATATATATTTATTTATATATGTATATATATAGATAGATATATACATATACACATATACATTTATCCATATTTAGGCTGTATATATAAGCAAGGACTAGAATCAAAGGGCCTTAGAGTCAACCTAGCTGAAACCAAAATCCTAATAAGTAGGAAGGTAGATAAAACACAAACCCCTTCAGGTAGATGGCCCTGCTCAGTATGTAGAAAAGGAGTAGGTAGTAACTCTATAAGATGTACCCAGTGCAAGCTATGGACACATAAGAGGTGCAGCAATATCAAAGGCAGGTTAACTAGGAAGTTAGTTTTTGTATGTGGCAGATGTTCAGGTGCAATAAACACTGTAAACAAACAGGAAACAACTTCTGTCTCATTCCAGGGAGAAAAACTAGAGGTAGTTGATAGCTTCCGCTATCTGGGTGACCAAGTTAGTAGTGGGGGTGGGTGCGTTGAAAGTGTAGCTGCTAGAATAAGAATAGCCTGGGCAAAGTTCAGAGAGATCTTACCTCTGCTGGCGACAAAGGGACTCTCACTCAGAGTAAAAGGCAGACTGTATGACGCATGTGTACGAACAGCCATGCTACATGGCAGTGAAACATGGGCTGTGACTGCTGAGGACATGCGTAAGCTCGCAAGGAATGAAGCCAGTATACTCCACTGGATGTGTAATGTCAGTGTGCATACCCGACAGAGTCTGAGTATCTTGAGAGAAAAGCTGAACATAAAAAGCATCAGTTGTGGTGTGCAAGAGAGACGATTGCGCTGGTATGGACATGTGGTGAGAAGGGACAAGGATAGCTGCGTGAAAAAGTGCCACACCCTAACAGTTGAGGGAACCCGTGGAAGAGGTAGGCCCAGGAAGACCTGGGATGAGGTGGTGAGGCAAGACCTTTGAACATTGGGCCTCACTGAGGCGATGACTACTGACCGAGACCTTTGGAAATGTGCTGTGCGTGAGAAGACCCGGCAAGCCAAGTGAGACCTAAATCCAAGGCCTCTGCCAGGAGTGTAGCCAGCCCACTTATGCGTACCTTTCCTACACTGGACACTAAACTCCACTTGCGAAGACTTGTTGAGGCAAGTGTAATCAAACTAAATTCAACAACTGGCACCCGTGCCAACGTTGTCTCCTTCATTGGACATGAAACTCAGCTTGCGAAGACTTATTGAGGCAAGCGAAAGCGAAATCGGGATAGCACCTGTACCCAGCGACGCCTTTCTGGCACTTGTGCCCGTGACATGTGTAAGGATTTTCGAGCGAGATCGTTGCCAGTGCCCCTGGACTGGCTCTTGTGCGGGTGGCACATAAAATTCACCATTTTGAGCGTGGCCATTGCCAATACCACCTGACTGGCCTTCGTGCGGGTGACACGTAAAAGCACCCACTACACTCTCTGAGTGGTTGGCGTTAGGAAGGGCATCCAGCTGTAGAAACTCTGCCAAATCAGATTGGAGCCTGGTGTTGCCATCCAGTTTCACCAGTCCTCAGTCAAATCGTCCAACCCATGCTAGCATGGAAAGCGGACGTTAAACGATGATGATGATGTATATATATAGATAGATATATACATATACACATATATACATTTATCAATATTTAGGCTGTATATATATATATATATATATATATATATATATATCTATATATATATATATATATATATATCTATATATATATATATATATATATATGAACATGCATATACATACATACATACATACATACATACATACATACATACATTCATACACACATACGTACATATCCTGTTGATGTTTGTTGAAATTTCTGTGAAGAAGCCTTGGATCTATATTAGAAACCAACTCTTTTTCTATTGACAAGAAATCTTGAAATAAAAACTGAATAATAACATGCATGCATACATAACATACATTCATGCATAACATAATATACATAGATAGGGCATCTAGATTAACAGTGTAGTTGATTAAGTTTTCAGTGTAAATTGGTTCTTATTTTCCTACCCTGATATGCAGGAAAGAAATCCTACCATCCATCCCCAGGCAGAATTTAAATTTGGTTGATAGAATTGATAGAGTAGAACTTAATAACATCAAAAATTGAATCCAACACTATTATTTCTGCCAAACAACTGCTCTTTCTCATAACAAATTTCATTTGTCATTGTGTAGTAAATAAAGGAGGCGCAATGGCCCAGTGTTTAGGGCAGCGGACTCGAGGTCATAGGATCACGGTTTCGATTCCCAGACCGGGCGTTGTGAGTGTTTATTGAGTGAAAACACCTAAAGCTCCACGAGGCTCCGGCAGGGGATGGTGGCGAACCCTGCTGTACTCTCTCACCACAACTTTCTCTCACTCTTACTTCCTGTTTCTGTTGTACCTGTAATTCAAAGGGTCAGCTTTGTCACACTGTGTCACGCTGAATATCCCCAAGAACTACGTTAAGGGTACGCGTGTCTGTGGAGTGCTCAACCACTTGCACATTAATTTCACGAGCAGGCTGTTCCGTTGATCGGATCATCTGGAACCCTCGACGTAGTAAGCGATGGAGTGCCAACAACAACAACAGTAAATAAAATCTCCTTGAACCAATATCTTTAAAAAGTAAATAGATGAACTAATAAATAAATAAATAAATGAATAAATAAATCATTGTTATAATAATCCTTTCTACCAAAGGCACAAATCCTGAAATTTTGTGGGGAGAGGGCAAGTCAATTCCATCAACAACAGTGTATAATTGGTACTTATTTCATTGAACCTGAAAGGATGAAAGGCAAAGTTGATCTTGACAAAATTTGAGCTCCGAACTTAAGGATGGACGAAATGCCACTAAGAATATTGCCCAGCTCGTTATCTACCTCGTCATCATAATAATAACAGTTTCAAATTTGGGCACATGGCCAGCAATTTCAGGGGGGAAATACTAAGTCAATTAGATTGATCCCAGTGCTCAAATGATACTTTTATCGACCTCAAAGGAATGAAAAGCAAAGTCGACCTTAGCAAAATTTGAACTCAGAATGTAAAGATGGATGAAATGTTGCTAACCATTTTCACCAGTGTGCTAACGATTTTGCCAGCTCATTGCTTTAATGATATTAATAATAATAATAATAATAATAATAATGATAATAATAATCCTTTCTACTATAGACACAAGGCCTGAAATTTGGGGGAGGGGACCAGTTGATTACATCGATCCCAGTGTTTCACTGGTACTCAATTTATCGACCTTGAAAGGATGAAAGGCAAAGTCAACCTTGGCAGAATTTGAACTCAGAATGGGAAGATGGGCAAAATGCTGCAAATCATTTTGTCCAGCGTGCTAACGTTTCTGCTAGCTTGTCACCTTAATAATAACAACAACAACAACAACAACAATAATAATAATAATAATAATAATGATGATGATGATGCAGTATATGCCCTGATGCAGTACCAGGCAGTGGCTCTCATAGCTTCTGATCTTAATTGATTGGAAGTGTTATCATGTACATTGTTTTGTCTTGGTATAAAAGATGGGCTACAACAAATATTCTGCTTAATACCACAGATTTGCTTGTCAGTTGTTTGACTATAATCAGTTGAGTATGTCCCTTAGTGGCTGACGATATGTGCATCTCTGATCAAGAGCAGAAGTAGTGGGGGAGCATCATAGCCATGTGTTGAGAGGAATTCTTTGGGGTTTGAATAATTCACCGTTGGAAACATGGGTGTTTTGCTCAACATCCTTAAAGAAACCTTATTCAGGGATCTTTTGAGCAGGATGGGCTACTCGACCTGAAGAAAATTCTAACTGGGCCCCACCTGCGAGGCCATGCACTGTTTATCTTGATATGAGATCACCATGTTGCACACATATGGTTGTGATGCATGTGCCTGGTGTACCCTTATTAGATGAGTAGTCATGATGGGTATAATGGGCTTTGTATAGTTTACCCCAGTGTCACTTTGATGGCATTCCCTGCTCTCTCACTCAATAATCATCATCATCATTGTTTAACGTCCGCTTTCCATGCTAGCATGGGTTGGACGATTTGACTGAGGACTGGTGAAACCGGATGGCAACACCAGCCTCCAATCTGATTTGGCAGAGTTTCTATAGCTGGATGCCCTTCTTAACGCCAACCACTCAGAGAGTGTAGTGGGTGCTTTTACGTGTCACCCGCACGAAGGCCAGTCAGGCGGTACTGGCAATGGCCACGCTCAAAATGATGTATTTTATGTGCCACCCGCACAAGAGCCAGTCCAGGAGCACTGGCAACGATCTCGCTCGAAAATCCTACGAAGGCCAGTCAGGCGGTACTGGCAACGGCCACGCTCAAAATGGTGTATTTTATGTGCCACCCACACAAGAGCCAGTCCAGGGGCACTGGCAACGATCTCGCTCGAAAATCCAGTCGGTAGAGCATCAGACTTTTATGTTTATAGACTCAATAATAATAATAAATTAAATAGACAATTTCAGAATTCAAACTGATAACCAGTGTAAGTAATGAAGTATGTTGTTGAGTCAATTTGAAGCTGGGCAACAACAGCAAAGATAAATACAATGATATAAATAACAACAGTGACAACAAATTAAGTGTGTTGACATTTTCTTAATTACCTATTTATGGAATGAAATTTAATCTTACTAAGATAAAAGCATAATAATCACTATAAACTTTAAACTATTTAGAAAATAAATATCAGCAGTTACAACTGTACACAATTACAAAAATACTGTCGACATTTTGACGAGTGGTAATGTTATACAAAATTTATTACATTCAAATTCTAAAATCATATATCTTCTTCATGTTTCTTCTCTTTTCTCAAAATATTTTGAAATGTCACAAAAAATAGTCATTAAAAAGTATTCCAGCACTGAAAATATTTCTTTTATAAATGGAGGAAAAAAATAAACCCACACAGAATTGGTATAAGGAATAAAACAATAATTACAACAAACAATGAAGGGCAATTGTGCTACTTTATATACTTTACGAGTAAAATATAACAACAAATGCCAGTTTGTAAATATATCTAGCTACCGAAAAAGGGCGGCGGAATCTTGTGTAACTGGTCTCAACCAGAATAAATGAACAAATTCATGAATGCTTGTAATTGTCATAGATATTATGTAATACAGAAAGATAACAATTTTAGATTTCTAACATGTGATGTCTCCTAGCAAACAGTTCATGAACGGGAGATAATCATTTAATCATAACATTTGGCGAGATTAGAAGTTTGAATTTGAAATTAATGAATAAGAAAAATTATGCATAAAATACAAATCTAGTTTTCTTGTTTTACATTTTCTTCTTTAAAAATAATAGAATATTGAAATCTTTATATTTTTCATCTTGGCATAAGGTCAAATCTTATAGTAGGACAAAAGGCAAACTTGGTCCAAGCAAAATTTGAACTTAGAATATATAATCTCTTTTACTCTTTTACTTGTTTCAGTCATTTGAGTGTGGCCATGCTGGGGCACCGCCTTTAGTCGAGTAAATCAACCCCAGGACTTATTCTTCTTTGGAAGCCTAGTACTTATTCTATCAGTCTCTTTTGCCGAACCGCTAAGTTATGGGGATGTAAACATACCACCATCAGTTGTCAAGCGATGTTGGGGGGACATACACAGACACACAAACATATACACACGCATACATATATATATATATATACATATATACGACAGGCTTCTTTCAGTTTCCGTCTACCAAATCCACTCACAAGGCTTTGGTCGGCCCAAGGCTATAGTAGAAGACACTTGCCCAAGATGCCACGCAGTGGGAATGAACCCGGAACCATGTGGTTGGTAGGCAAGCTACTTACCACACAGCCACTCCTGCACTTTTTTTTATTTAATTATCAGCTTTAATATAATTACTTTATATTTTCCTTAAATCAAACCAACAGTCATTGCATTAATAAAGAGGGGGAGTAATTAAGAATATTTCTTGTAATTAATAATTGCAAATTTGGTACAATTACAGTGAGTAAATAAAAAAAAAATACATAGTAAATTATTATTACCATTTTCTGTTTTCTTGTGGTACTGCAATTAATAATTCATACCACTAAAGAACTTATTATGTAAACTGATAATATTCTTTTACCTTAGGTTATGTCTGGTAATATACTGTTACTTTACCTAAGGATATAGACAATACAATGCCTAAAAATGTATGTATGTGTGAGTGTGTGCATGTATACACATTCATTTATTATATAAGCTAAATTGAGATATTAACAATATAATCATTAGATTTAAT
>NC_142933.1:77434561-77447061 GCF_046866305.1 Octopus bimaculoides
ATATGTGTATGTATATACACATATATACATACACACACACATTATATATATATATATATATATATATATATATATATATATATATATATGAATATATATGTGTATGTACATACACATATATGCATACATACATACATATACATATATATATATATATATATATATATATATATATATATATATATATATATATATATATATATATATATATATATATATATATATATATATATATATATATATATATATATATATATATATATATATACTATATACTATATGATTAAGGAAGGAACAAAAGAGAGATTAACAAATTAACACACAAATGAAAAATAATAAAGAAAATGATTCAAACAAAATTAGATGGATTTTTTTTTCACTTATTTCATTATATAAATCATTAAAAAAAAAACAGCAGTTTCAATGACTTAAAATAATCTAAAGCTTTTTAGCATCACTTGAGAGCTCTGACATTTCCTCTTCTTCAGGACTTGTATCACTTGGCACAACACACAGCAGTTTTTGTAAGAACAGCTGGAATCTTCCTGTAAATGTAAAATGACAAATAAGTAACAATAAAATAAGAAAATTATCAGACAGGCATTGGCTTTTTGTATGAGATTGGGATCTAGATTCATTGCATCTAAACAGTATAGGAATGAACTGATCTGGAGATAGAATTTCATTTACCAGTACTTAAGAACAGGATTGGATACCATTTTATGCCAAGAATGATACATGAAACAATGTATTTTTATACAGACTATACTTGAAACAAAGTTTGGATGGTAATGGCTAGAATGCTCTTGGTCATATGTGTGCTAAACTGAAGATCAGAGATGACCCTGGAGTAAAGAATAACAATTTTAGCAGTCTATTTTGTCCTTGGGTAGCAACTGTTATTTTCTATTTGCTTACCCCTAGAAAGTATGAAAAATGACTAATATTTCCTTCAAACTTTGCTTTTGTTATAATATTTATTCAAACCTCAAAGAATTCCTGTCAACACATGCCTATGATGCTCCCCTTACTACTCCTGCACATGACCAGCAATGCACATATTGTCAGCCACTAAGGGACATGCCCATGTGGTTATGGTCAAGCAACTGGTAGGCAAATCTATGGTACTGAGCAGAATATTTGCTATAACGATATTTCTGTTTGAGCAACTTAGCATTGAATCTGTCTGAAATGTAATAGGAAAAAGGTCAGTTTCAAAAAATTGATGTCCAGGTCACAAAAGCGAAGTTTGAAGGGAATAGCAGTCATTTCCTTTGATTTCTAGATAAAAGCAAATAGAAAATAGCACTTACTGATCAAAGATATAAAAAAAAAAACATTAAAATTTTGTTGCACACTGTAATTAATCTTTCTAAAATATACTATTTTTCAAATACATTGTTAACCTAGATATTTTTCATGTGGAGATACTAAAACCAGTGATGATGATTGTAGCTATGTCTCTATTAATTTATTAGCTCATGATCACACATTGGAAGGAAAGATGATTACCCCTGATATGATCGGCGACATAAGGATAAAACAGAAATTAACCCAATTCATTTCTAGTGTGGTATAAACATGAAGTGCACTGGGCTATATGCTTAATGGGATCTAGTATTAAGAAACCATGCTTCAGATCAAAACTTGTTGAGATTAATTGGACCTTTTATTTTTCCAAGTTTGATAATATAAGTATAGCACATATGTGATGTGGTGGGTCTGTTTGGCTAAAAATTCAAGATACTTATGATACTATATCTATATAAGAATTCTTCATTGGAATCGATGATAATCTTAACATGTTCAAATGCATAGTGTCACATTAAGTCATTGGGACATTAATTGTTTCTTGGTTCTAATATTGGCACAAGATCTGAAATTGTTGGGAAGCAGGGCAGTCGATTACATCAATTGCAAGTGTTCAACTGGCATTTATTTTATCAACCCTGAAAAGATAGAAAGTTATGTTGACCATGGCAGGATTTGAACAAGCCATAAGAAATGCTACAAAGCATTTTAACTGGTGTGCTAACAATTTTTGCCAGCTCACCACCTTTTTTTGGAGTACTTATTAAATATTTTATCATCATGTGATGCTTAATCAGAGAAAACTCTAAAGCAGTATTTCTTTGTCTTACAGTGCAGCCATTGAAAATTGTAAATTCTATGAAAGTCCAGTTAATCTTTCTTAGCCTTTGATTCTTTTTGTTTTCGTTCCATAGAGATCAGTAATTTTCCACTTCCCATTTAATATGACAATCAAATATAAGATTGTTACTAATATTAATTTAGAAATAAATTTCCTTAGTTTGAATTGAGTCCATACTATTAAATATTCATAAATAACTCATGCGAGGATGAATGGAGATTAAACCAATTAAAATGTAATAGATGCAATATTTAAAATTGTTTAATCTCTAAAGATGCTATAAAGATTCAGAAAAATTACAATTGTATTAACAATAACTAATCTCATACATTTATATATCTAATCTTTTGTTTTCATTTATCCTTTTACTAAATTTCTTTTGAAATACACTGCATTTGTCTCAATTAATTTTGAAAATAATTAAGAATTTAGTAAAATAATTTTGTCTTTTTTTTAAAGCTAGGTTTGGATTATAAATTATCATGAAATTTTTATTGTAAGTTTAAAATTTAGATCACTTTAAAACAGAAAGTCTGAATCATTGAACTAGGGGCTGTCTTAGCCAAGTTGATATCCAAAAGGTTAAACAATGTTTCTCTCTCCTTTCTATCCCTTTTTGTTTCAGTTATTAGACTTTGGCCATGCTTGAGCACCACCTTGAAGAACTTCAATCAATCAAATTGACCCCAATACAAATTTTTTACTTCTACTGGTCCCTCAACCACTAAGTTACAAGGATGTAAACACACCAACACCAGTTGGAGGACAAACATATATACAATGACATGCATGCACACACATACATTCAGATATTATATATATATATGGTAAGCTTATGTTCTAAATATTTAATGTCTCTACTTGTCTTAATAATTAGGGAATGGAAACTTTTCTCTCACAGTATTTTAAGAAAAATACTTTACCTATTCCAGGTGGAGAAATCTTCTTGTAAACAAATGGGAAGTAGAAAAGCAGACCGCTGCAGATGAAGAGAAAAGCAAAGAAGAATTCTATCTTTGGATTCTGGATGACTGGTGCCAGTACAAGATAAGCTGACATGATCACAACGATTACTGGGATCACAATTGGTACCTGTTCAAGAAAGAAAAGAAAACAAATAACTGATTATTTCTTTCATATTGATAAAATTATTTACATCTATGAGCCCATGAGAAAAAGCTATCTTGCATGCAATCCCTTGACCTACTTCAGTTCAGTTGTTTCTCATTTTCTAAACTTCCCATTTACTTAACAACACTTTTTTCTATTCTTCACTTTCAGACATAGGTCAATGCCTTGAGTAACTGAACCTACCAAGCACCTCTGAATTCTTCTACTATTAGTATCAATATTTAGGGGACTAGTTTTGGTATACCTAAGAAAGTCAACAAAACCAGGACAATATTGTTAATTCCCATCAGTGTTCATACCAACAGTAGTGTAATATGTTTAGAGCTGATGTGCTGAATGCCATATGTAAAAAGTTGTTAATTAATTGAAATTAACTGAAGGTGGCAATTTGTCAGAATTGTTAGTACAGAAAAAAATACTGAGTGCCATTTCTTATAGTTCTTTACGTTCTGAGTTCAAATTCCACTGAGGTTGACTTTGCCTATAATCCTTTCAGGGCTGATAAAATAAGTACAGTATTGGCCAAGTACTGGGGTCAATGTAATAGACTTGACTCCTCTCCTCAAAATTGCTGGCCTTATGCCAAAATTAGAAAGAATTAATTGAAATTTCTTGGTTAGATTTTTCAAATGTTTTAAGAAGACAGTACCCATGACACTTCAAAGGGCTTTCAAGACTGGTGGAAAGAAGGGTGGGGAGGAAGATATCCTCAAACTGGAGACTTGGTTTCAATGCTTATAATAGAGTGGGCTCTGTTAAAAGCTTTTTGGCTGCCAGGTAGTGGTATTAAATTGAGTGACAGATTAAGTCTACCATGCATGAAAGCCACTGCAGGATTTGAAATTAGAATGTAAAGAGCCAGAAGAAATACTGCAAGACCTCTAGTCTGGCAGTCTTACAGTTCTGCCAATCCACTGTACTCAATTGGCACTTTATTTATCAACCTTGAAAAGGTGAAAGGGTAAGTTGACCATTGCAAGATTTGAACAAATGGAGAAGGAAACTAGAATCCTCATAGCAATTGTTATTGACTCTCAAAGTAAATTTACATGTTTTGAAGCAGGAAAGTTTAATGTTTGTAGGAGTGGAACAACAATAGATATGTTTCAGGCAATTACAGACCATTAGCATAGTAATGTCTACTTGCATTACTTGTAGCATAGAAATGAGGTCAAGACAGCCCTGAGTGAGTAGACTTAAAAGTCAAAGGCTTGCTAGTCATGACCAACCCATTTTATTTTTCATTATATTGTTCTCTAGGATCTTGTAATCTCACATGTCTTTTTGTTTTTAAGATAGTAGAGTGTAATATTGTTGCTATTTCTAGCAGGTTGAGCAACTAGTAGATGACCCTTAGTTGGCTAGCATGACTACATTCAGAATAAATCAAACAATATCATCTATTAAATTTAATAGCATATTAATTATTATATGTATTAAAATATATAGAATAACTCATAGAATTGAAAGGAAAACCACTCATTTGAAACTTAAATGTATGCTGATTAGCAAATATATTTGTGTTTGTATGCACAATGATATGAGTATATAAGCTAACATCATCAACATTTAACATTCATTTTCCATGCTGGCATGGGTTGGGTGGATTGACAGGAACTGGCAAGACCAGGGATCACACCAGGTTGCATAGCTCTTTTAGCTTGGTTTCTACAGCTGGATGCCCTTCTTAACACCAACCCCTTTACATGCTGTAGTAGATACTTTTTATATGGTACCATCTCCAGTGCTTTTTAAGTGGCACCAGCACAAGAGCTTCTAATGTAGCACCAGCACTTTTTATATGGCACCTTGGTTTTAGGATATCACTTCTGTTGTGGTGGGAAGATCTTCTTGAGTACAATAATGCACCACATCAATGAGTAGAATATATATATCCTGGTGGCTGTAATATGAATGTTATCCAACTAAGCTGTTTTAATAATTTTGGAGTGAGGTGGGGGTGGGTTAAAGAACCTAAAAAATTAAACATTAAACAAGATCATTATTTCTTTTATTTTATGGAACATGGAATAATTCCTCTAACTTATATGCATTTACATTTTGTCATTGGCTATTTCAGACAAACTTTAATAAATAAATATAATTATTTGAAATTATACTGCTGTATATTAGTTAAGAATACAAGCCACATAATTTTGAATCTTACCTTTAAAGGTCTTTTAAGATTGGGTTGAGTAATCCGTAAATATATTACCGTAAAGGCACCTATTCCATAAACAGTCCATGCAGAGAAACTATAAAAATCAATTAAAGTTGATATTTTCCCTGGGATAATGATGATGATTCCCATCAAAGCCTGAAATTGAATAAAAATAAAAATTAATAGATAACATTTCACTCTTAAAGTATAGAAAATAACCTAAGCTAAGAATATGAATGGTCAAGTCAGTAAAATATGGGATATCCAGTCAAGAATTTGATGCCATCTGGCACTAAATGTTGACTGAAGCACTTAATCTTCAAAAGACATCATTCTCTAACTGCAAAAAAAAAAAAAAAAATCAGTAGATAGGTCAGCAGACCATTAACAAGAAATAATACTGTTCAGTTGAGAGCTTGAAATGTTGATTTCAATATCATCTGGTTTGGAAAGTGTGCCTCTGCTAAGTTGATATCATCAGTTTGTTTGGATTGAATATTTTACTCTTGATTTAGGATAGATAAATATAGTATGAAAATGGAGGCTTCATTAGAGTCAATATGGCATATTGTATTATGAGACTCCTGAAGTAACATGCATTATGCTTCAAATGACTTAAGTTCATGTCCCAGCTTGGCCTTCAAGTTGACTGCAATGTTTAAATCTTACATATTTCTTTAAGAAATCCACTCTCTCTCATTGACAGTAGCTGATGATCAATTAATAAGATGTTATTGACATCTCCATAGAAAATATGCATTGTTAAATGCATATGATTCTAAAAGCATTCACACAATCTGTAATATGTGTCTCCTGCTTTTTACAAAATGAATCTTATAAACATCATAACATTTCAAAATATTTTAGATTAATAATGGAAACAGAGGTCTCTTTGTGGCTTGCATTATGGAGCTTATTCTGCAAAACTAAGCACGAGCAACTTTGTGAATATTTGTTTAAAAATAAAGTAAAAAAACTCTTACTGTGAAGATGACTGATGGCACTGGTGTGAGGTTCTTATGATGAATGTATGAAAATACTCGTGGAAAATGCCCTTCTCTGCCAGCAACATAACATAGCCTACAAGGAACATAATGAAAAAATTAAATAAATTAGAAGATATTTGGTAATATGATTTAAATTACATAAAACAAAGCTGACATACTGCCACAGATTGTTTAGTATATGGGATGTTGTGAATTGAATTCACCCTGATTTATATTTTGCTCTTAGGTCATTTTAGCACAGGAGGAATAATAAAAAGCAACAAATGGTTATAAATTAGAATATGCTGATGAACTATATTGTCTAATTTGGTTGTGTCTGTGAGAGGCCAGAATTATATTTGTGAAATTGTAATTACTAACAGTGAAGGTGTGTGGCTTAGTGGTTAGGATTTCTTGCTCATGATCAAAAGGTCAGGATTTCAATTCCTGGTGACACATTGTGTCCTTGAGCAAGACACTTTATTTCATGTTGCTCCAGTCCACTCAGTTGGCAAAAGTGAGTAGTACCTGTAATTGAGAAGGCCAGCTGAATTTCCCTGAGAACTACATTAAGGGTATGCATGTCTGTGGGGTGCTCAGCCACTTACATGTTATTTTTGCCAGCAGGCTGTTCTGATGATCAGATGAACTGGAGTGTCAGTAAGAATTACTAACAAAGGTGCAATGCACAATAATTTACAAGGAGGAGTTTATAGCGGATTAGATCAGTAATACATAACCCCAGTTATAGCTTATAGTGTTTTTTATTTTTCATATCTTCCCTGAATACTTTCTTTAATTGTTAGTTTGGCTTGCAACAGATTTGAAACATTACAAATATATTTCCAATTCTGTTCCTGCTCACTGCCATTGCACTTAGGTGATTATTTATTATTTCTATATGGAGAGGCCCAGGTATGGAGCCTTTACTTTTGGAAACGACTGTTTGCTATTGAGAGATTGTTACACTGCCAGACATTTGCTAAACAGAGACTATGGGCATTGTGTTGGCCAATGATATGTTTGCACATGCACATAGAATATACTGAATAAAGATATCCTACTTTTGAATTAAAATCACCCATAATAATTGGGCACACTCAATGACTTATAAATAAAACTATATAATAAATTTATTCAAACAATAAAATTTATTTTCAATACACCAGCAATATCTGAGGGGAGAAAATATAAAATTAAATTAAAAGACCATTATATTGGAGTTAAGAAGAATTTCTTTCACATTTGTAATAAGTGGAGTGAATAAGGTAGTGAGCAAGCAGAATCATAAGTATGCTTGACAAAGTGCTTATTGGCATATTGTTCATCTTTGTTCCGAGTTCAAATTCTGCCAAGGTCGACTGTGCCTTTCATCCTTTCAGGCTTGATGAAATAAGTACCAGTTATGTGTTGGGGGTTGATGGAATCAAGTAGCACCTCAACCAAATTTCAGACCTTGTGCCAGCACCATGTAAAAAAATACCCATGCTACTGGCATGTAAAAAGCACCCAGTGCACTCTGTAAAATGGTTAGCACTAAGAAGAGCGTCCAACCATAGAAACCATGCCGAAACAGACAAAGGTGCCTGGACAGCTCTTATCAAACACTTCAACTCATGCCAGCATGGAAAACAGACATTAAGTGATGATTATGATGATGATGTGCCTACAATAGAAAGGATTATTAGTGAAGTGAAAGAGATTGGGTAACTAAGTGAAGTTTCTTATTACTTAGAACTGGAAATCAAACAGGAATTGCCTCCACGGTTCACCACCAGCAACTTAGCTTTTGCCCTCCCTCAATTTCAAATTAACAGAGAAGAGTCTCATCATTTTAGCAATATGTCTAATCAAAACTACTTTTTGTAATTTATATTCTCTTTCTAACATCAGTCTATTAAAACTTTCTATGCTATAGGCGTGGCTGTGTGGTAAGAAGTTTACTTCCCAGCCACATGGTTTCAGGTTCAGTCCCACTGTGTAACACTTTGGGCAACTTTTACCTAGCCTTGGGTCAATCAAAGTTTTGTGAGTGCATTTAGTAGATAGAAACTGAAAGACGCATGTTTACACACACACACACACACAATCCAAACAAGACAAAGAAATATTTTAACACATCTTTAACGATCAGTTACAATTGTTTCTGTGCCAACACTGTAAAATTCTACATATATATATGAATATTAATGTACGCGCGCTCGTGCATGTGTGTTACTATTTCTTCATTCATCTTGACGAACTTGTTTACATAGTTGCAAACAATTGTCACTGTCATGCATATAGTGTCCTTCATTTGCAGTCTTCGGTGCATTGCAGAAAATCTAGTTCCATCCAACCTATGTAAGTATGGGAAATAGGACGTCAAAACAATGATGCTGAGAAGGATGAGAGCAAGGAGTGATAAAACCAATGTTGACTCTCCAAGAATATTTCCTAAGAATGTAGAAAAGAAAAACTGTTGTATTACAAAACATTTTGATGGGCGTTCTAATTCTATTACTAACCTTTTGACCTTTGAGAAAGCAGTTATACTCACTAGCTATAATGCCATTCTGATGCCACTTGTTAAGAACAGAAGAGATTGCTAATTACTAAAGTTGCACAATATCTGTTCTTTACATATTGCTGTGATCTATCGTTCCATCAACTCATATTGATTTTTATAATTTGTTTAATAATTATTTACAGATCATGGATTTTTTTCTGAAGTCTTAGACACTGCTTCACCTAATGTTAATCACCTTGTAGATCACAGCATTAAAATAGACTGTGAGAGGTAAGCCTTAAATAAGTACGTACTCACATACATACATACAAATATACATACATAAATGCATGCATACATACATACACACACATATGTATATATATATGTATATATATATATGTATGTATGTATATATATATATATATATATATATATATATATAATTTAATTTTATATATGTATGTGTATATATATATATATATATATAATTTAATTTAATTTTAGTTTTTAATAAATTGATTTTAAGTTTTTACCTGTAATTTTGGATTGTATCCCTAATATTATTATTATTATTATTATTATTATTATATATATATATATATATATATATATATATATATATATATATATATATATATATATATATATATAAGGCACAGGCATGGCTGCATGGTGTGGTAAGAAGCTTTTTTTCCCAAACACGTGGTTCAAGATTTTGTCCCACTGCATGGCACTTTCCCTTCTCTCTCTATTTTTACCACACTCACCCTTACTCTTTCTCTGTACAGGATTATCACTCAAGAGGTGTGCTTGTGTGTATGCATATGTGTAAGGAAGTTCATTTGGCCGACAGAGTCGAAAGACTCTCACAAATCATCAGCAGCAAGTTCAGGAGAACCCGAAAAGAAATGGAAAAGAATTGATGATATGCAAACACGACCTTCCATCACACGTTCTCGGGAGAGACCCGAGCATAAGATGTATCAATTAGATGCAGAAACTCAGGAGATGATATCCCATTTGAGTTCAAATGATTTTAATTTCCAATGAGTCTTAGTTTACCATGACCATCAACAAATCACAAGGGCAAACCGTTTTGGTTGCTGGTTTATATCTTGAAGATCCCTACTTCATTCATGGTCAGCTTTATGTTGGATGTTCAAGAACAGAAGTTAAGAAAAACCTTTATATCTATGCACCAAATGGAAATACAAAAAAATAATGTCTCATTTATCAAGACATTATAAATTTCCCCAAATAATACAGAAATCCGTCCAGATCATGAGTTCTAAATAATTGAAAGAAAGTGAATTGTGAAAATTGACGACCACGGGCTACTCAGCTAGCACATATATATAAGCTCAGGCGTGGCTGTGAGGTAAGAAGTTTGTTTCCCAACCACATAGTCCTGGATTCAATCTCTCTGACTGATACATCGGGAAAATGTATTCTATCATTCTACTATAGCTTCGGGCTGACCAAAGTGAGTGGATTTGGTAGACGGAAACTGAAAGACTGTCGTATACACCCCACCACTCACACATCATATATATATATATGTGTGTGTGTGTGTGTGTGTGTGTTCTTATGTTTACCCCTCACTATCGCTGGATAACCGGTGTTGGTGCATTTACGTCCCCATAAGTTAGCTGTTTGGCAAAAGACACCAATAGAATAAGTACCAGGCTCAAAAATATATAAACAAGCATTGGGGTCGATTCGTTCGACTAAAATTCATCAAAGCATTGCCCCAGCATGGCCGCAGTGTGATGACTGAAAACGAGTAAAAGATAAAAGAAAAGAATATGATATACATGCATGCATGCATACATACACACATATATACATACATATATACATACGAGGAGGTACCCAAAAGTAACCGGGAACGTTCTCTGTGGGACAAGCCCGATGTAGTTCAGGCTTCCACCGCTAGAAGTCACTTGATGCGGCATCATGAAAATTCGTGAACTGATCTTGGAAGACCGTTGCCGAACAACTGATGAACATGAAATGACTGGTATGTCCCGGAGTTACTGCCAATGAATTTTGAGCGAGGAATAGTGAATGAAAATAGTTGCCGCAAAATTTGTGCCTCGCTTGCTCACGGAAGATCAAATGCAGTCACGACTGAATGCGTGTCATGACCTGAAAGAACAGTTGGAAGTTGATCTGGATCTTTTTTGGAAAGTTATCACTGGAGACGAAAGCTGACGCTACGGCTACGACCCGAAAACGAAGCAGCAATCAAGTCAATGGAAGGAAGTATTCAATGTCACCACGCACCAAACAATCGCATCAAATGAAGTTCAATGTCAAGACGATGCTGGTTTGTTTCATCGATGCGAAAGGAATTGTCCACACAGAATTTGTTCCTCCTGGTGAAAATATTAACCTGATATTTTACAAGGTAGTTCTGAAACGTTTGCGAGACGCGGTGAGAGGAAAACGCCACGACCTGGGGCAAAGTGAAGAGCTGTGGTTTCAACACGACAATGCGCCTGTGCACACTGCCTTGAGTGTGAGACAGTTTTTGACCCAAACTGAGATGACCCAGCTTACCCACCCATCCTTTTCATTCAATTTTGCTCCCGCGAATTTTTTTTTTTTTTTTTTTCCCCCGAATGAAAAAAGTCCTTAAAAGGAAAACGTTTTTGCAGATGTGGAAGAGATGACAAAAGAAACGACCGAGACGTCAAAAGGCATCACTTTCGCAAGAGTTCCAGGGCTGCGTCGAATAGTGGAAATGCGTCTGGACCGAAGTATTGCTTCAGATGGAGAATACTTTGAAGGGGATAAAATTGTAAACATGAGAAGCTAAGTGAAAAAATACTATTGCAAAATTTCGATTTCTTTTGGATAGAAGATACTAGGCTTTAATAGCAAATAAGGAGATTTTTTTGTTCTGCATAGGACACCAGCTTTAAGTTTGCTGAGTTTACATTTATATGTCATTATAAAAGAATATTCTTCAGAATTAATATATAGCTACTTTTCAGCAATAACTGTGTGTGGTATGTCCCGCAAGTAGGATGTCATACTTACATATATAAGCATACATAAAAAATATAGATATACATACAAATATGCACACGCACACATTTATACTTACATACATATATGTGCATGCATACACATATATCAATGTGTGCGCGGTCATATTGGCAGTGTTTATAGGGTTTGTTTTTTTTTTCGAAAAAAAAAAAAAGTACTTGTGTTGCTCTGGAAACTACGCAAAACTATTAAGAAATAAAACCAAAAGAAATCTTCGTTTTCTGTTTCCCTACGCAATCGAAAGATGTTAAATACCTACGTTTGACTGCGCAATACTAACGATTGTATGAAAGTACGTACAACAGGGAAAGCAATTTCATGTTCATTGACCGACGCAAAATTTATAGAGCAAGCTTTTAGCATTTGTATATAATCGATAATATTATTTACTTTTCTTTTGTTATCAATATTCAAAGTATTTACTTAACACGAATAAACATCATTTAGTATAGATATTAGATAAATCAGATTTTAGTCAGTGAGTGTCGAAACAAATTGTGTGTGTGTGTGTGTGTGAAAGAGAGA
>NC_142933.1:77452061-77462061 GCF_046866305.1 Octopus bimaculoides
CTAACTCATTCTTCAGCACCAGAAAAAACCTCAGCTGATCATCATAAAGCTCAAGTACGAGGACACCACATAGAATATTATTCAGGTGCAAGTGTGTGATTGCGTGGCAAAGAAGTTCGCTTTGTAACCACGTGGTTTCAGATTCAGTCCCACTGCAAAGCACCCTTGTTGTGCAAGTTTCTTCTGCTATAAATCTGAGCCGATATGAGTGAATTTGGTGGATGGAAACTGTGCAGAAGCTTGTTGTATATATATATATATATATATATATATATATATATATATATATATATATATAAGCAATGTTAATTCTCTAAATGAAGTATTAACAGTAACTGCACGATAAAGTGTAGTATATTGCCACTTAAGTGTGGCTGACCCCTAGGGGTGGATGTTACTGTTGCTTTTAGCCCCAGGAGGACATCTCCTCCCGCTGGCTTATCGACACACGACTGTGTCCTGTTTGCCAAGGGAAGTTATCCCTCTCACCACGATCTGCAGCACGAACGGATCCGGATTCCAGGGTTATTTCCCTTCGTCGGCGTTCGATAGCTACTGACCTTGGTGAGAGAGACAAAAACCTGGCAATCTTATATCTACTTTTCCAGTGAAATTCTTCACTGATATCGAAAAGGTGAAAACAAGCAATGTTAATTCTCTAAATTAAGTATTAACAGTAACTGCACGATAAAGTGTAGTATATTGCCACTTAAGTGTGGCTGACCCCTAGGGGTGGATGTTACTGTTGCTTTTAGCCCCAGGAGGACATCTCCTCCAGCTGGCTTATCGACACACGACTGTGTCCTGTTTGCCAAGGGAAGTTATCCCTCTCACCACGATCTGCAGCACGAACGGATCCGGATTCCAGGGTTATTTCCCTTCGTCGGCGTTCGATAGCTACTGACCTTGGTGAGAGAGACAAAAACCTGGCAATCTTATATCTACTTTTCCAGTGAAATTCTTCACTGATATCGAAAAGGTGAAAACAAGCAATGTTAATTCTCTAAATTAAGTATTAACAGTAACTGCACGATAAAGTGTAGTATATTGCCACTTAAGTGTGGCTGACCCCTAGGGGTGGATGTTACTGTTGCTTTTAGCCCCAGGAGGACATCTCCTCCAGCTGGCTTATCGACACACGACTGTGTCCTGTTTGCCAAGGGAAGTTATCCCTCTCACCACGATCTGCAGCACGAACGGATCCGGATTTCAGGGTTATTTCCCTTCGTCGGCGTTCGATAGCTACTGACCTTGGTGAGAGAGACAAAAACCTGGCAATCCACCCCTAGGGGTCAGCCACACTTAAGTGGCAATATACTACACTTTATCGTGCAGTTACTGTTAATACTTAATTTAGAGAATTAACATTGCTTGTTTTCACCTTTTCGATATCAGTGAAGAATTTCACTGGAAAAGTAGATATAAGATTGCCAGGTTTTTGTCTCTCTCACCAAGGTCAGTAGCTATCGAACGCCGACGAAGGGAAATAACCCTGAAATCCGGATCCGTTCGTGCTGCAGATCGTGGTGAGAGGGATAACTTGCCTTGGCAAACAGGACACAGTCGTGTGTCGATAAGCCAGCTGGAGGAGATGTCCTCCTGGGGCTAAAAGCAACAGTAACATCCACCCCTAGGGGTCAGCCACACTTAAGTGGCAATATACTACACTTTATATATATATATATATATATATATATATATATATATATATATACGTATGATATATGTATGTATAGGCGCAAGCATGGCGGTATGGAAGCTTGCTACTCAACCACAAGGTTTCGAGTTCAGTTCCGGACTGACAAAAGCCTTGAGTGGATATGGTAAACGGAAAATGAAAGGAACCTATGTGTGTGTGTGTATGTGTGTGTGTGTGTGCATGTGTGTGTGCATTTGTGTGTGCATGTGTGTGTGTGTGTGCACGTGTAAAATGTTTAAATTCTTCGTGATAGGTTATTTTAATTAATAGCCATTTTAAAATTCATTTTAGTTGGTGGTACGCAAATCTGTGATAAAACGACCTTCACAAACTTTTGGAAAATGATGAAGATGAAAAGAGTAAGTTGTATTCACTGCTTGCTTAAGAAGAAAGTCTAGAATTTTACCACGAGGAAATGAATCACAATCATTGTCTAAGGGAGTCACAATCATTACTAAGATTCCATGTTAATGTTGGGTTTCCATACATATTCTGTCACAACACTGGGGATATTTGTAAACAAAAGCACAGTGATTCTTCAACTAAGCAAGAACTTCAATTTCAATTTCGTACCTATCCTCGATTATAGTCTTGAATGTTAGGTAAGGACCGAAAGAGTATGATCGCGAATACAAATGACTGAAATGAGGTTCCTCTGGAGGATCTCTGTAGTAACGAGATACGCGACAGGGTGCGTATCTCGGAGATCAGGTGGTCTCTCAAGGTGGAGCCGCTACTTCTCCGCTTTGTGAGGTTACAGCTCCAGTACTATGGGCACGTTATTAAAAAGTCGCAGAAAAATATCTCAAAACTAATTCTTCGAGCCTAGCCAACCGATAGGAGACCTAGACGTAAACCAAGAACGAAACGGTTGCATAAGCTGTGTGGTAAGAAACTTGCTTCCCAACCACATCGTTCCGGGTTCAGTCCCACTGCATGAAACATTGGCCAAGTGCCTCGAGTCGACCAAGGCCTCGTGAGTAGATTTGTTAGATGGAAACTAAGAAGCCCGTCGTATATATGTATATTTATATATTTATGTGTGTGTGTCTTTGTGTCTATGTTGGTCCTCCCCCTGCCCATCACTTGACAACCGATGCTGGTGTGTTTCCGTCCTCGTAACAGCAGCTCGGCAAAGGATACCGATAGAATAAATACTAGGCTTACAAAGAATAAGTTCTGGGGTTGATTTCTTCGACCAAAAAAACCCTTCAGGCGGTGCTCCAGCATGATCGCAGTCAACTGACTGAAACAAGTAAAATAATAAAAGAATAAAGTAATTGTTTCAGTTTGTTACACTTCTGATAAGGCCTTATGGAGGAGGTACCTGAAGACGATCCTCCCATGAATAATATGCGTCGAAGATGGATGGATTAAATATGTTAGCGTATGTGTGTGCGTGCATCCTTGTCTTGTGTTGCGATGTACATTTGTAAATGGACTTGTGTCTGTGCAAAAATGCTTTATTACTCTCCCCTCTAAACTCTTCGTTTCCATTTATACTTGGAGAAAAGCTATGGGATTCCACTTAAAATATACAATCATATTATATATATTGTGGCTGAGTCAAAAAATATTAATATTTTCTAAAAAAAAAAAAAAAAAGAAAATAATTACGTAAGAAAAGCAATTTCACTATCTGACAGAGGCTGAACGGGTATGATCAAGTTGCAAAGACCTGTGCCCAATAACTTGCACTACATTGAGTTTGTATCTAGGACACTTAAATATTTAGAGAACACAGTCTACTTAGCAGTAAACACTGTGTTTGTCAGCCTTTAAAACTCATTCCAATTATACAAGTATATTTTGTGGAAAAAAGCAAAAATAAGTATGTTTCATTATTGTCGTGCCGAAAGTTTTTTCTTAAAGCAGTCTTGTAGGGAAAATATGTGATTCTTTGCATGTAAAATACAATGTTGTGACAGTATACGTTGTCTATTCGTCGTGATACTTTACGAGAGAACATATTGTGACTATTTTAACTTATCTTCTTTCAGGTCAACTGTATAGTTGTTTATATTTTAGTCAAAGCAGATGCCATATCGGCTGTAAAACTTATATTTCTTTATAATATTTTATGTAACCGTAATCGGTCATCCGCACATTACAAATTGCTGACAGATTAGGAGTGAATTTGGCACTACTTAAATACAGAGGTCCCACTTAAAAACAGAGGCTCCGATGCATGTACGTAACGATATGTTTTTACAGTGCACACTCTTTAGGGGGTTAGGGTTAGTTTTAGCGATAGTTAGAGTTAAGATTAGGGTTAGTTAGGGTTAGGGCTACGTAGATGCGCCGGGACTTCTCTATTTAAGTAGTACCGCTAAGGGACCTCAGTGTTTAAGCAGTACCGAAAATTTTTCATTAAAATTATTAAGAATATATTTCTTAAAGATAATAGTTTTTAAATGATATAAAACGCATATCGGATGAGGGATATATATGCTGGGATACGCACCATCAATAAAGTGATGTGACCTCCCCACATAATGAACCGTGAGGAATGTTTCGTAAGTTTGTGCTGGCAGACTGATATTTTAGCTTGCTTTCAATATTTTATCATTAATAACAATTATTGTGCCTGTTGGGTTTATACTCATCCAGCTCCCTTTGCTCACGGCACTCGGTCTCCTATCCAAAATACTGCTTGCATTAGACGCAAGACAATAGTTTGGTACATTTAAAAATAAAATAGTGCGTCTTATACGCTGGCAAATATGGCGTATAACGAATAAGTTGCTTTGTAAAATGAGAACAAATGTATAATACTGAGTTCAGTTTTGCATGTATGTATGTCTTTTAGATCCTACAATCTCATATAAACGTTAATTGGGTCGGAGATACATTAATAGATTTCTCTTGAAAGGGAAAACAAGTAATTCACTCGATCGTTTGACAACAAATATATCAGGAGAGGAAGTTTAGACGTTGATGAAAGTGAGTTCTTATTCGTCTTTTTGCTTCATCCTAGATTATGTAAATACTACTGATACTGGTGGTGAAATATACTCAATATATTACAAATCGTTAATGGCTAGACTTATTTCCATAGTTACTGTTTCTGTTTCCCCATATAATTACTTCTGACCGGATATTGTATTTCATCTGGTTCATAGACGTTTTTAATGTAAGGGTAAATGTTTTAATGACACAGTATGATAATCTCATTTCAACATAGATTGATTTCTAACATAGGAATAAGGAACAAGGTGACAGATTATATATATATATATATATATATATATATATATATATATATATATATATATATATATATATATATATGTGTGTGTGTGTGTGTGTGTGTGTGTGTGTGTGTGTGTGTGTGTGTGTGTGTGTGTGTGTGTGTGTATATATATATATATATATATATATATATATATATATAAAGTAACAAACTGGGGAAAAGAAATCCTTCAAAGGGGTGTGTCAAACATCCACTTCACTGGTACTTCAGTTGGACACCATATAAATATAGGTATAGTGCAATTATAAAGATAAATTAAATATACAGATATTCTATTGACAATCCAATAATCTATATATATTACAATATTACATTAAGTACTATGAATATAATATGTAACATAACATAGTATTATATAACATAAATAATTATAAAAACCAAAAAAGGCCAACAAATTGTTTCGAATTATTACATATATCAGTCACTTCAGGGTCTTTGGTTTAGAAAAAGACGAAATTCCGTATGAAAGGACGACTGGATTGTAAAAAGTAAGTATATATATATATACACGTAAGTCGTCAAAAAGCTAATAAGTCAGGAAAAAAGATGCACTCGTATATCTGTCAACAGAGTGGGTATGTTATCCGAAGTGTACAGTATTATATGAAATATGGCACAATATTTCATTCCATATGGGCTACTTTTGATGATCACAGGGTTATATAATCGGATTGTTACCTAACACTCTGTTGTATCCCAAGCGCGAACCCGATTGGTAAGATCGGCCGTGATGGATATATAATACTGTACACTTCGTTATATATATATATATATATATATATATATATATATATATGAAGAGTCGTGGTGTTCATGATTTCTGAAGAACATCAGAAGCGCAAGTGAACTGCTTTCAACGATGTTGCCACATTTATTTGTCTCATGGCTAATGTTCAAACCATTCTGAACAGTATTTGAATCTTACATAATGTGATGACGACATTACTAGCGAAAAGCATCAACTGACGGAGCGCTTCTTGAATCACTTTATATGAATCCAGTTTTTAATAACCGAACAGTATGATACAATTTCAAAACTGAAATAAAATGTAGTCATGTTTGTTAGTCTTAATTCAATAGTTAGTAGCTATTGCAATTAATGAAATCATTTCTATAATCCTCTGAATCGTTGCAGCATGGAAGTTTTCTTATACAAATAAATCCTCTCCAAGCTAAATTAATGTGTGAAACAAAACTAAACACCTGTCAAAATTATATGGTAGTTTTGCTTAAAATCTGTCCTTCTGTCATCATTTACAACTGTAGTGGCGCGAAATTATGGCCGCCATTAAGGAAGTACAATCTACGCATGCGCAAGGGACTTGCCTTCCCGGAAGCCCCTCGAGTGCGCATGCGTAGTAAAAAAGTACTTAAAGCGCTTCTTTCGCTTTCTAAGCCTCTTCAGCATGATACCTTCGACGTGACAACAACTTGGTCTTTTCAGATGCTTCAACGAAGCTTTTAACCTTCCAATGCTGATTACAAGTTAACCAGCGACTACCAGGCTGAATGACACAGGATTTGTAAAACCAAGCATCACCAAAAATAAAACTTATTTTTATTATGTTGTTAATTGTTCTACTGTTTCTTAATAAATAATTTTGTTAAAAGGTGATAGAGAGAGACTAATGTCTCTATTGCTACTATCAACCTTTTACACAACTAACAAAACTAGGCTAAAGAAAATGAAATATGCCATATTGAAATACTTGTCTAAAGCCCCAGCGGGAAGGCCACGTTCTTTCTCCTCCTCGGTCTCAGACGAACAGCAAGGATCACAAACGTTAGATTCTACACTCATGGTAACAATTAAAATTATCGATCTCTCTTATATACTAATTATTATCGATGCATATCGGAACAAGTTCCTCTGATATCAGATTCTATCCAATATTGAAACACTAACAGGATATGAATATCCAACGCAAACCAGTTTGTCGACTCAACCGAGCTTAAATTTTCGATATCTAACTAAATCAATGTACACTCTTTGCAGACAGAGAGTAAGGTTATTACAGAATAGACAAAGAAAATAAACAACTAATAATTAAACAAATGAAGACGGTTCTGGTACAGAAACGAAGTAAGGAAATCTAGCCTACGTTTAGCAGGAAATTAACAATAGAAGCCAGACATTGTGTGATGGAAAATAAGCCTTCGTCTAAAATACAACCTCCGCTATACACAATAACAATTAACATCTTATTAATTAATCAAGAAAATATGCATGTGTGCTTGCGGTTTGTGAGCATCTGAGACTGTTTGTGTGTGTGTGTGTGTGTGTGTGTGTGTGTGTGTGTTGGTGTGTTTATGTTGATGTGTGTGTGTGTGTGTATTGATGTGTATATGTATGTGTGTGTGTGTGTGTATAAGAGTGAGGGTGTGTTTGTCAGTGAGTGTGTGTGCGTGTGCGTTTGTGAGTGAATGTGTGTGCGCGTGCATGTGTGTGTGTATGTGTGTGTATGAGTGCGCATGCGCATGACACACACGTGATATTTCATACCGAAATCATGACGATGTAGCTGTAATCATAATAGTTTATTTTATTTAAAACTTATTCGCATTCAGAAATAAATAAAATAAATATATATAAAAAAAAAAGCAAAGTAAAAAGCAACACAAACAGCAAAAAAAACAAGAGCACAAAATAAGAAAACGCCTTTAAAATACAAGATCTAGAAAATACTGTATAGGACATTGTTCGGTTTTGTAAGTACACATGAGTATATTTTGTGATAAAATAAATGTTGTACATTCCCTCTTACTTTTATCGAAAAATATTCTAAAATGGTATTGTAGAGGAAAATATGCGATTCTGTGCACCCAAGTACAATATTGTTTACAGTATACTGGAGTAAAACATTATAAAACATTAAATTTATATAAACTACGTTATGGGATATCATATTTAAACAGCATCTCCTTCTATGTCAACTGTATAATTTGTTTATATTTTGGTTAAGAGAATTGCCGTACAGAATGTGAAACTCATATTTCTGGCTGTAACGTTTTGTGTAGCCGCAATTGCTCCCAGCCCCATGGTGGGTGGAAGTTTAACATTCTTTTAGTCCTTCCTTAAGATATTCTCATTTAGATAAATATAAAACATTTCTCAAAGGTAACACATCATCAAATAATGTAAGTCATATAGAAGGTATGAGTTATGTATACGGAGAAGAAAGTATAGTGAGATAATGTGACCTCCTCACGTAAATGCTGACATCCCGTACGCAATTTTTCATAAGTTTGTGCTAACGGTCTGAGATAATTTGGTTTGTTTCCAATGTATTATTAGTAACAATTATAGTGCCCAGTAGATTTGCTCATCCGGCTTCCTAGCTTATGCTATTCAGTTTCTCATCCGCAATACGGTCGCATTAGATGCAAGGTAAGCTAAATAAGAGATAAGTTAAGTCTGCAGGCAAGAGACCTAACCTTGCAAAATATAGCATTGCAAATAAATATATCTCGGAATTATGTTTATAGAAGAAGCATATGGATGTTATAAAAATGACTAGTTATATAAACATTTATTTTTTAGATCAAACACTTGTTGATCACAACTTCCAGCTAAATCATAAAAATTAGAACCCACACACATGCTTCATATATGATGCGTAATTTTTAAAAAGTGTTGGGTGTAAATGTGATAAAAAAAGATTCGTCGACAAAAAAGAAAGTTGTTGAAAAAAGATATGATGTTCAAGCAGTAAATTTTGGACATCATTCAATGTGTTATTTTAAAAATAGTAGGGTGTGATTTGTAGGAGATTTGGTTGCTACTTGCAGCTAGTCGAGTGACCATTTAGAGGGTCCCTTGCTGCCTTTTATACACATATACACGCAAGTGCACAAACAAACGCGCACACACGCGTGTACACAAACCTGTACACATAGACAGACAGACAGACACACACACACACATCACATTTGTAAATGCGTATGTATTTATTTGTACGTGTGTTGAATCACAAGCGCATGCGTATGCGTACCTGTACAGGAAGGCATGTATGTGTCTTAATATGTGGACGTAACGCGTCTAAATCTGTGTAAATGTGTCTATGTAAATTTTCGGCGATACAGATTTTTTTTATGCAAAAATTATTAAAATTGTTAAATTTAAAAATGAAGGTTTTGCAAATGTCTGTAATATCATTAACTTTATGTTATGCAGTATAAAACAGCAAAAGACGGAGTATTGGAATATATTAACAGCTGGAATTTTTTTTCTAGTAATTACGATAGATAAATAGTCAAATGCACACATATATATATATATATATATATGTATTGTTGACGTCATAAAATGAAATGCACCTACAAACACACAAACACAAATACACAGATATGCAAATGCATACACATACGTATATATGGAAAGAAAGGGGTGGAGACAGAGAAAGGGAGAAATTTTGTTAGATTAGATTAGAGTATTTTTAATTTGTCTTGTGTTATCATGGATATATAGTTACATGAATAAACAGACCACTGATACATTGAGAAAAAGATAAACAGAAACCTCATTTATAACGAAAATAGAAATAATATAAAAATTTGATTACCCATTAAATTGAAATAGGTAAACTCCGTTTAGTGCCCTTTTCACTCCCTGTTTTTAGGATTTTTATTCCAGAGAAGAGAAAAAAGGGGTTATATCAGAAACATTTGTTTTTCTTTTTTTTTTATTAGGTGAGTAAGCATTGATTTCTAATATAGGCACAAGGCCTAAAATTGTTATACAGTCAATTACAATCTGCCCCATTTCCTAACTGACGCTCTATTGATTCCGGAAGAATAAAAAGGAAAGTTGACTCTAACGGTGCATGAAATTTTAATTCAAAACGAAGTAAAGATGTACTTAAATATCTCAAGGATATTTTGTACGACGCTCTGCCGATTCTGCTGATCTATTATTAATATGAGCAGATACAGATCCTGGTGTCGTTCTTTTTGCTTTGATTCGGGACAGTATAATAGAACAGGCATATGACCAAAGGAATTCCAGCTGTGTGCATCCTGTTAATTTTTTTTTGTATATATATCTATGT
>NC_142933.1:77467061-77512061 GCF_046866305.1 Octopus bimaculoides
TAGAATACAAATATATTTTATAGTCTTTGCAAACCACAATCTAGACTATTAATTTATAAATCAACAAAGAATAAATTATGAATGAATATATAAATAGTAAATAGGAGCTCGCATGAATTAAAAAAGGGGGGAAAAAGTAAAAAAGGAAGGAAAGGAACCTATCTAGCTATTTTCCTGCTATGATTTCGCTTCATATACAGATATCACCAATGTCGACTTTGTTTTTCATCCTTTCTGGGTCGATAAGATAAGTACCAGTTGAACACTGGGGTCGATATAATCGACTTACTTCTCCTTCAAAACTGCTGGCCTTGTGTGCCAAAATTTGAAACCAATATATAGATATAATTTTGAGGATCTTACATCACTACACTCTTATTTAACTGGTTCCAGTAATAAGGCTGGGACCATGCTGGAGTGCCACCGCCACCACTAATACAGTAATTGATATAATCACTACAATAATATCTAACTTCTAAGTGCTGGATCAACAACGAGCACTGAACCATACCTGCAAAATATAGGCAGTGCAACAGTGAAATCATAAAGAAAATGAGAACTTCGGCCCGTTTTGTATTCATCAGTCATTAATTCAAGAAACTTCTCCCTCTTTTTCTTGTCTTTACACTATTCCAAGTTTCTAAACTAGCGACAGCATTTTACGAGTAGTAATTTTGGGAAACAATACTATACTGAACCCCTCTGAACACATATAACGACAGAACGAGGCAAACGAAATTAAAAAGAAGCAAGTGAAATGACCACATACATGTGCTTCAAACGTTCACTTGGATAATTAACGTTCATTTGGATAATAAAAATAAGACATTTGTTAACTATGGTAATTATGGGATTTTTTTAATGCTATGGACTAATCAGATATTGATACATATCACGCGTCTTAAGAAGAAAGAAAAGTAAAACAATGAAAAGAGTATAATTACCGTTTCGTGAACTTGCAGTATTTATTATACTGCACATAATAAAACATAGCACTCCGTAAATAGGTATAAATGATAGACTCATGATTTTTCATCATTGTCCTTCTGCAGGTTTCTCGGTTTCGATATTCGCTTCTTTACGGAGAGCCGAGCTTCACTGACATGAGTTTGCTTCGATATGGCAAGAAGAGTTTAGAGGTTTCGTTTTCATCCAACACCTTCTGTATTATTTCAATAAACAGGGTACCTTTATTAACCTGATCATCACTGTTGATTCCTACAAGAGAGTTAGAGCTTCCCATCATCATGTTTGGCAGACCGTGCTTTAGCTCCTGCGAAACCTCCATGGTGATTTCTCCAGATGGGTCAATCACCTCCAAAATATTCCCAAATTGCTTGCTTTCATCTTCCGACTCACTTTCAGCCATTTTCTCGTCAATGATGTCACCAAATTTTTCAAGGAAATAACGATGCACACTCCATATGTTATTCAAATAATACTGAATGTGCTCATCACATTGCTCTTTGAAGATTGCAATGCGTTTGTTTAGAAATTTCAGTGATACCTCATACTCTTTTTGCCAACCTTTCATCCAGCTTTTTGAAAAACAAAGCTTTTCCTCAGTTGGTGTATCTGGGTGTCGGCAATTCCACTCCTCATAAAATTTCTCAGCCTGTGATAGGAAAGGAGCTTGTGGTAATCTCATATGCATCGATGTTCTAACATCTACAAACCCTTCAAACAAGGCGTCTCTCACGCTTAGTGCTTTTGTTTTACAACCTCCTCCAGCGACTCTGAAACGTTTCTTTGGATTTTTTGTCAGCGCTGTCAAGTTCGTTTCAGATATTTTTCACAGCAGCGTTTGGCTACTTTAACAGCGGAATCAAATAGTCGTTCAGAGTTTTTGACACCGGCCACATTCGAGTAAAACAAACAAACTGTTCTGGCTAGATATCCCTGTTTCGGGATGTCTGAGACATGGCGTTTCCTTTTAGCATCCCAATGAGTTTTCCTTTTCATTCGCTCTAATTCAGAATCATACTCCTCTTTGCATTTGTTCACCACGATAGCAAGTGCTTGCTTTTCTTCTATAGAATAATTTTCATACGTCGCACTACGAAATACTCTTTTCTCTGCCATGATGTTATGGAAAAGGTTCAAAGAGAAAGTACTTGAGTCGTGTTGATGTTAAATCCTTATATCGTAAAAAGCTTGTCCTGTAAGGATAAACTGTTTGTCATTGAAGTTCTTAGTTGGCGTGGAATTTGTGTCGGTTATTGGCAGAGAAAGGGTAGAGAAAGGGTAGAGAAATTGAAAATGAAAATGACTACAGTGTGGAGGAGCAATAAACTCACACGTATGTTACAGACTGGGGCAGTTGTCCAGCCTCAAGTTTTTATAAACTCTGGCTCGTTTTAAAGCATATCTTCCGGCAGCAATTTCCTTGTTTTCTATGTGTCACGAAGCAGGTGTGTTGTGTCTCGAAATGATTGATCTTAGGGTTGAAGGTTATCAATGCCCTAACATATTGAAGGCTCACACTGTCTCCTGCTGTCGAATCAATATACATAGCTTAGAATAAAATTTCACAGGAGATAGATTAGCAAAATTTAATGAGGGGGAAGGTTGGAGTAAAAGTGGTGGGGGGCTTTAAAAATTAATAAGCGGGGGGAGACGATTATTCAAGATGCCAGAATACGCGCGCGCACACACACACACACACACACACATATATACAGGAATAGCTCGGCTTCAGTCGTTTCGATTTAAGTTCTTCTCGATTATACGTCGGTTTTCAAAATGCCCTAACATATTGAAGGCTCACACGCATGAACGTTGGCTACATCTACTGTGGATAAATATTTTTCTTCCATGCGTTATGAAAACAAATAGAACACTTTAAGTTTTCTTCTCATTCTTGTCATCTGTGATATTTTCTTTTCTGTCATGCTGATTCACAATTTATGTCAGTCAAAATAATAATGAATTCCCCAGAGTTAGTTACTTTGTACTAGTAACAGGAGTTAGTTTAATCGCCTTTCCCCTTCCCTTTAAATTGCTGGCCTTGTACTTAAGCATCGGGCAACGTACCTTGCAGCATGGAGTTATGGCCTATTACGTTCTGAGTTCAATCCCGCTGAGGTTAGCTTTACCTTTCATCCATACGGGGTCGATAAAATAAAGAAACAGTGATGTACCGGGCCACTTTAATCCACTTGTCCTTCTCCACAAGTTGTTGGCCTTGTGCCTAAATGAGAGATAATTACTTAAAATTTTCTAAGCTGTCACCCTTGATTTTTCTTTAAAAACCAGAATAAGTTATTTAGTTTATATATCCTATTTATTTTATAACATATGGTATTACTTGTAATATTCTTTTTCGTCATACATACATACATACATACACCCATATATATATATATATATATATATATATATATATATATATATATATATATATATATATATATATATATATATATATAGATACATATATATATATATATATGTATATATATATATATATATATATATATATATATATATATATATATATATATATATATATATACATACATACATTCATACATACATATATACATGTATATATATATTTATATATTTATGTATATATATAATGCCTTTAACGTAAAATAAAATTATCATTTGATTCTCCTGCTGTCGAATCAATATACATAGCTTAGAATAAAATTTCACAGGAGATAGATTAGCAAAATTTAATGAGGGGGAAGGTTGGAGTAAAAGTGGGGGGGGGGGCTTTAAAAATTAATAAGCGGGGGGAGACGATTATTCAAGATGCCAGAATACGCGCGCGCACACACACACACACACACATATATACAGGAATAGCTCGGCTTCAGTCGTTTCGATTTAAGTTCTTCTCGATTATACGTCGGTTTTCAAAAATAATATATGGAAAAATAAAAATCAAGTTAAGTCATTTTACTTGACTTTGCATCTGTCCACCACAAATATTGGAATTGTAAAATTACTAGAAAACCATTAAAAGCACATAAAATCACGTTACTGTATAATAAGTAAGAATGTAAGCATATAAAAGCATATTAAAACAATGAGTCAAGAAATCAGTCAAGAGAAAACGTTGTCTTTGTTTGAGGACCTGAAGAAAAAATAACCAGATAAGAAATATGTAGAGTTCAAGGTAAGTCAAAGATGGTTCATGAGATTTAAAGAGCGAAGAAGTTATCATTCCATTAAGAAGTAAGGTGAAAGTGCATCAGCTGACGAACAAGCAGCAGTGGAATTTCCTAATGCATTAAAGAAAATCATCGAAGAAAACGGGTTTCTTCCCGAACAGATTTTTAACGTAGACGAAACTGGATTGTATTGAAAAAAAATTGCTAGACCGTTTATTCATTTCCAAGAAGGAGAAAACTATTCCAGACTAGAAGGTCTCGAAAGAACGTGCGACCATTATGTTGGGAGGTAGTTGTGCAGGAAATTTTAAGTTAAAGCCATTGTTTGTGTATCACGCACACAAACCCGTGCCCAGAAGAACATACCCAAGGCATCTCTCTCTGCTATATGGGTGGCTAATTCAAAAGCATGGGTCACTGTTGTTGTTTTTGAAGATTGGTTCTTCAATCATTTTATCGCAGCAGCAGAGAAGTACTGTAAGGAGAAGGATATTCCTTTTGAGGTTTTACTTATCTTAGATAATTTTCCTAGCGACTCTGAAAATACATTCATAAATAAAGTACAGAACTGGGAATGGATTTTTTATCAGTTTAGCCTAGAGACAAGCAAATTCGGCCTAGCCTAGCCTAGAGACAAGTTAATTCGACTTCGACTTAGGTCATGTCTCCTGTAATCAGTTAACGACGTAGGGTGAGATCTGCTTGTATGTATATATATATATATATATATATATATATATATATATATATATATATATATATAGAGAGAGAGAGAGAGAGAGAGAGAGAGAGAAATGGATACACACACATACATATATATATGCGCGTGCACGTGTGTATACACACACACACACACACACACACACATATATATATATATACATACTACATATATATTAATAAACATACACATGTATGTATAATAAGAAAGGGAGGCAGATATTATAATGTATGCAACTGTGCGGGCTGGTGCGATCGATAAACAGATGCGTATAGCTAACTTACAGTCTGTTAAGAATGATTTCTTACGAAATTAGATATCATAAAACAGTAACCTAAGAACATGTGTGTTCGTGGAAATGTTGAGAAAGTGACACACTTATACAGACATCAATAGGTAGAACAGATGGAAGGACATTCATGCAGACAGATCGATAGAAACTGAGAGCGAAACAAATACAGACACACGCACATATATGCATATATTTATATCTGTGTGTATGCATAAGTACATACACAAACGGGCGCGCGTAAATGTGTAAGCCTTTACATACTCAATATTCTTAGCTTGATATAAGTTTATTTATGTGTAAGATAAACTAAGATTACAAACCAAGACTACGGCCCTTCTATCAGCTATACACATCAGCCTGTTGGAAACAAAAGGGCTGTTCGAACGATACTATCCATGGCCCGAAGTATAATCAGTGTTCATCTCACGCAATAATAAACTAAAAGTGTGTTCAGGTGTGTGAGTGTACATATCACGCATGTGCATTTTTTTATTTTTTATTTTGTAGGGTCAGTTGGGCATTGTCTGTGACAAAAACAGCACCATGACGCAGTTCACTCTGTCATAAATTTGGAAACGACATGCTGTATTGCTTGACATTCGCGCCGGGAACTCCAACACGAACATTTGAGAGTGTTTAGGTGTCAATCTGAGGAGAGTGCAATCGGTGGACATGTAGCGAAGGAGATAAAAATCAAACATCCAGTCAACGTCGTAATGTTTAAAGTGGTCGTTAGTGATGGTGACGTTATGCCTCCATTCATCTTCCCACACCACCTCAGACTCAAGTGCCTGGAGGAGGTAGTGCTGCCCTGGGACAAGAGGGTGACTGCTGGAAGATCCTATGTCTGGCAACCGGACTCTGCTACACAAGCAGGAGAACCCAGTCATGGCTTTCAGACAGTTTCTGCGACCTAGCATCTGACCATCCAACTCCCTAGCTTGAAACCCCCTTGATTAGTGTGTGGGGTACAGTTGAGCGAGAGACCAACAAAACTCCTTTTAACACCAATGATGAACTGAAGGCAAGGATTATGACAACATTCACCAACTTAAACAAAGGAGACTGTCCAGAAGAGTTGGAGGACATTCCGAAGTCGTCTGGAGGCTGTGGTTGAAGCCAATGGCAATTTTATTCAATAAACTTACTCTTTAGTATTTCAAGATGTTTTTATGTAATTCTGGTAATTCTTTCTGTTAAAACGAGATGTCTGGCGACCAGACAGTTCTTTCTCGCTACCCAATATCCATGGCGGCCTTTAACAAGGTTCACTCGGCTCCAAGTATTTGAATTAGAATTGTAACCCTCTGGAATAACAGCACTTCTACCACATATTCCCTGTAAATACTTTACGTAACTGCATATGTTGTCCATGAATTCCACCATATCAATCTCACCAGTTTGAAAAGGTCTTGAGGGGTAACGGCCACTGCTTCACCCCCTCTGACTAAACTAGAAAAGGTATAGAGCCAATGAAGAAGCCTTTTCGTAACTGCTCGTCCTAGTAGATATAAAAACTAAATCTCTCTCAAATGACACCTTGATGTTTTTTGTGGTAGGTAATATCCCTTAAGAAAGAAGATAGTGATGGCTGAAAAGCATTTCACAATAGATCTATGAAATCATACAGGACGAGGGTTAAATAACAGCAGCAACTACTTAGAAAAATGATTCCAAATTTTGGTACAAGACCAGCAATTTTGCGGTACTTTTTTTATCGACTCTGACAGGATGAAAAGCAAAGTCGACTTCGACAAAATATGAACTTAGAACTTAAAAGACGGACGAAATACCGCTAAGTATTTTATACGATATGCTAACGATTTTGCCAGTTCGCTACTTTAACGACTTAGAGATAATAAAATATAATGATAAAACGTGAAAGATTGACTTACCTTCCGGTTGAGAATAAGACACCATTGGCCGCTCCGAAACATGACATAACAACAAACATTGGCATTATCCAAGCCATGATTCCGAGGACGCTTTCGCCCCAAAGCTACAAGACGCAAAAAAAAAAAAGAAAAATTGTAATAAAAGAATGAATAATACGTGAATAACTATTATTTATTGGTAACAATCTTGCATTGTAAAAGATAATTCTTCCACATAAATTCGATATTCTGTATGTACGTACACAAAAACTTACGCATATATGCTCGTATGCATATCCATACAAAAATATAGAAATGTACACACATATGCATATACACACGCGCACTCATCTCTTCTTTTAATTGTGCCTGTCATGGGAGTACATCCATGCTGGGTCTTCGCTTCGAAGGGATTAGTCGACCAAATCAACCTCAGTACTTATACTTTTTAATATTCTAGTAATTATTCTAGTTTATCTTTCTCTTTTGCCGAATCACTTATTTACGGAGTTGTAAACAACCCAACACGAAATATCAAATGGGGTGGGATTACAAACACAAGAAGACACACACACTTATATACATACCCCGACATATATATTAATATTTATATTTTTGTGTGTGTATATACATCTATCTGTATATATATGTGTGTGTGAGTGTGAGTGTATATATATATATATATACATATATATATACACTCTAAATACTCACACATATATGTATATATATGGTCAGGTCACGTTCGTCGGATGAATGAACACCGCCTTCCCAAGATCTGTCTCTACGGTGAACTGTCTGAAGGAAAACGTCCTCGTGGAGCCCCCTTGAGGCGGTACAAGGACCAACTCAAATCAACGTTGTAAAGCACTAATATCGAGCCGCACACTGGGAGGATATCTCGGCAAACAGACCCCTTTAGAGACACACCATCAAAACGGGTTCAGCGGACTTCAAGAAAGCCCGAATCGCAAGAGCTGAACTCAAGAGACGGGAGAGAAAGCAGCGCCTTCTCCTTCCCAAACCAACCCCTTCTATCCCTTGTCTACAATGCCCCCGGATGTTTCATGCAACCCTTGGATTGCGGAGCCATCTGCGGTTCAAACACCCAGGAAAGTGAACTAGATTGCAAGCTCGGAAACACGAGACGCAGCCAACACACACACACACACACACACACACACACACACACACACACACACACACACACATATATATATATATATGTATATATACCTATATATACATACATATATATATATATATATATATATATATATATATATATATATATATATATTTATATTTATATATATATATATATATATATATATATATATATATATATGTACATGTATATATATATGTATATATATATATATATATGTTTATATATATATATATATGTGCATATATATATATATATATATATATATATATATATATATATATATATATATATATATATATATATATATATATGCATATACATATTCATTTGAAATAGCAGGAAAGATACCCATTCAAGCTGATGAATTCAAATATTTGAGAACAATACGAGATATTGAGATCGTAGAGGAAAATAAAAACCTGATTGCTGTAGCATGAATAGCTTTAGCAAAATTAAATACAGTGTCGAAAACTAAAAGATTAGTTGTTATTTATCTCTCGCTTTTCTGTACGAAATATGAGATTGAGGAAACGATCATGGTCTGTGAAAACTAAAATGGTATAGGAACAATGCTTTGCATTCTATACACGGAGCGTCTCTTCAAAATAAAAGTCAGAATAGCAAACTACAAAATTGTTCAGTCAGTTATCAAACTGAAAATAATGTAGAGGTTTGGTTATGTGACACGACATTATCGTATCTCTGGCGAATATGGTCTACTGACGAGATCTAATAAAAGCGGAACACCTTCGTTGATTTCACCAGTTGGCTTTAAAGACCAGATCCCACCCCCTGTTCCAGATTGTCTACATTGTCTAAAAATTTGAATCAATTGATTTTATTGGATTTATCACGCTGTTTTTAGCATTTAGCTCCTCCGTCCTTGTGAGAGTTTTCTTTGTTAATTACTTGGATAATTTCAGATGCCTCAAGTTCTTCAATTCACCATATTATATATGTAACCTAAGATATTTACTCTCAGTAAATATTGCTGATACACACATACGCACACACATAACCAACACACTACCACATACACATATTTATGCATAAACGCATACATGTATAAATGGGTGTAGTATGTGAAATACCGTTTGTCGATATAACCATCTTATAGTTAGGATTATGCATGTTAAGGAAAGTAGTTTTTTAGTGAATCTAATTAGTATTATTTAGCAAGCTTTTATATTCATTAAACTTCACCTTAACGTGAAATTGTGTTGAAGCGAATATCATTGTACTGTGGAAGGGTGACCTGCCATGGAAACATGTAATTCACCTGTTCTATCATCAAACAACTAATTGATTACTTAATTGATTTTTCAAGAATTATTCGTTACATCTTGTGACCTATAAATGACATGTCCCTTATACATTCATTCTGTGCTAATTTGCATTCACTTCATGCGCTGTGGTATTCTCTCAAAATGATTATATATCGACAAACTATCAGAGAGAAAACCGACGAAAGATTTCTTGCACTTGAACTCCGTAAAGCATTTGATTGTATCTGATATTTAACTGCATCTAAATAAGCTGCAGACATATGGTCTCCATTTGTGCCCCACTTCTTAAAATAAAAACTTCTTCTCAGACCATCCCATCGTAGTATGTGAGGGTGGACTCTACTATATACTTCATGACCTTCATACTCTTCTAGCAATCGTTAGCGACTTATTTGCTGTCACTGTTAACAACACTGTCATTTGCAGATGCTATTCTTCACTAACATTCTTCACACAAATTACTTCCATATGTAACCTAAATATCTCATTCCACATCTGATCTACCCTTATTAAACAGAATCAGTGAGATGATGTTCACTTAATCTCATTTCACAACATAAAGATGTATTGCAACGCGTATTAACAGTCTCTCTACATGGTACAATACACATCTAAAACGCTCAAATCACTAAAAATTCTAGACCTCACAGTCTCTAATGATCTCTCAAGACGGCATCGCGTACACAGCATTGCTAAAATAGAATCACAAAGGTTAAGTGTTTTATTTTATTTCCTTTAGAGTACGAAAATATGACAACACAGGTTACTACTTATACTTCCCTAAACTCGAGTAATTATAATACTGCTGATATTCATGGCTCAGTGCTTTTACTACACACGCGCGTGTATGTCCTAAACTGCACCCGAAAGAAGTTCATTTGGCTGATTGACAGAAGATCAGTCAATTCACACAAAACACTAGTTCACAGTCACGCCGTTTTCTCCCACTTTTGTCTTCTGTTAATGTTATTGTAGTGGAGACGCAATGGCCCAGTGGTTAGGGCAGCGAACTCGCGGTCATAGGATCGTGGTTTCGATTCCCAGACCGGGCGTTGTGAGTGTTTATTGAGCATGAATACCTAAAAGCTCTATGAGGCTCCGGCAGGGGATGGTGACGAACCCTGCTGTACTCTTCCACCATAACTTTCTCTCACTCTTCCTGTTTCTGTTGTGCCTGTAATTGAAAGGGTCAGCCTTGTCACACGATGTCACGCTGAATATCCCCGAGAACTACGTTAAGGGTACACGTGTCTGTGGAGTGCTCAGCCACTTGCCCGTTAATTTCACGAGCACACTGTTCCGTTGATCGGATCAGCTGGAACCTTCGTCGTCGTAAGCGACGGAGTGCCAACAACAACAACAATGTTATTTTAGAGATTTTTGCTCCTCTAAAGTAGATGAAATGCATGCATTCTGAATCTAGATCCATAAACTCTAGTTGTTTAAGATTTTACAAACAGCAGCAAAATTTCTATCAAACTGCAGTTTACTATCTTAAATAAGGGTGGGACACATTGGATAGCAGTGTCCTAGACATGCTCCTAGACAGGCATGCTGTTCATGGACGGAATTCTTTGGAGAATAGGTTGATTTGGTCTGCGTTGATCTGGGGATAAGCATTAACAACAACGATAGTAAAAATAAGCACGTCAGCAACAAAATAGCAGCAACCAGATGCATCCGTCTCTCTCCCAGCTCTCGTCATCTCAATAGATATTGCTCCACGTACATCGTTTAAACTTCTCGTAACCTCTGGATAGTATAAATAGAAGACAAACATTCAGACTAATATCTTTTATCTTTTACTTGTTTCAGTCATTAGCCTGCAGCCACGATAGACTTCCGCCTTGAAAAACTTTAGCCGAAAGAATCGACTCCAGTAATTATTCTTTAAAGACTGGTACTTATTCCATCGGTCTTTTAACCGAACAGCTAAGTTACGGAGACTTAAACATACCGACACCTGCTTTTCAAGCGGCAGTGCGAGACAAACACAGACACAAAGAACACACGCGCATATATATATATATATATATATATATATATATATATATATATATATATATATATATATATATATATATATATATATATATATACTTGCAAAGTTCTGCAAATCTTTTTTGATTAATTAAAATAAACATTAAAAAAAATACGCCGCATACTTCGGTTAGATGTTCAGTACTTTTATCAACATGCCTAGCTGAAGCCGATGTGGTTATTCAAGCTGTCGCTAGAAATAGTAACCAAAATGCCTTTAACTCGCTCGCGAGCATATAAAAAAAAGAAACAAGAAAACACCAACAATATGTTGTAATCGTAGGTCGAGCTGGGTGGACATTGAACTACACAACAATAAAAAAAAGCTCAAACTACACTTTGCGTATAAATATCTCGCTTTAAACATATATATATATTTATTTCTTTATTGCCTACAAGGGGTTAAACATTGAGGGGACAAACAAAGGGATTAAGTCGATTACAGTGCGTAACTGGTACTTATTTAATCGACCCCGAAAGGATGAAAAGTAAAGTCGGCCTCGGCGGAAATTGAACTAAGAACGTAAAGGCAGACGAAGTACCGCTAATCATTTCGACCGGCATGCTAACGATTCTGCCAGCTCGCCGCTCTTTTAAACATATATATATATGACATAAGAAAATATGTAAGAAAATTAGAAAATGAAACGGGAATAACATAACCAACATAGTAAACTAATATTTCATGAATTTAAACTCAATAAATTGAACACATAATCATTTTGACACGTTTACAAAAATGTAAACTGTCTCCCTTTCGTCTTAGCTTTATACACACACACAACGACGCATTGGCACACTCACTCATGCGCACAGATACTCTCTCCCCCACACACATTTGACGTGGAAGTGGAAACAGGTGTGACAAACACAGGTATATCTTCCAGACACCTGGGCTACTACTCATATTAAAATGCGTGTAGTATTCATATATGAGGAGTGCTGAAAAAGTTCCTGGCTGTAAGGGTGTCGCGAAAGGCCTGGCTGGAGGCCCAACCTTCTGAGTTCTTTTACAAGACTAAAATATAAAAACTAATATGAAACACTGCAATAAGTTTGTGAATGTGAGAGGGGAATATGTTGAATAAATTCGTAATTAACTGATTCTCTTGTATTTTCTTTTACCCAATGCCAGGAACTTTTCAGCACACCCTCGTACGTATGTATGTATGTATGTATGTATGTATGTATGAATGTATGTATGTATGTATGTATGTATGTATGCATGCATGCATGCATGCATGTATGTATGTATGTATGTATGTATGTGAGTGTGTGTAAGGGTGTGCACAAATGCATATTCATAAGAATCCAAGGTTATTTTCTTTAACTCATTCGTACACTCCCACATGAGCTCCACAGACAATCAATATACTATTACAGAAAAAGTCACAGATTAACAGTCACACACACAGAGACACAAACACACATATTCACACACACAATACATACATACACGCACATATATTTATATATTGATGTTATACATACATATATATATATATATATATATATATATATATATATATATATATATATATATATATATATATATATAAGTAGCTGCTTTCTCTCATACGAGCAAAGCCATTGCTAGAAAGAATCATTGAAATTTGAAATGAGTCATTGATGATGCAATGTGAGACACTTGTATGACTCTTAATCTCGGCCAAAGATTAGCACATTATGTTGCATAATACACAGCTGTATACATACATACATACATGCATACATACAAACATACATATATATATATATATATATATTTTAAAAAATAACGTCGACCACTAACGTGGACAATTAATGCGCTAGAAATAGATCACATCTTGTGTCTATTAAGACCTAAATTATTCTCAACATGTTGAGAACAATTTAGGTCTTAATAGACACAAGATGTGATCTATATCTAGCGAATTAATTGTCCACGTTAGTGGTCGACGTTATTTTTTAAAATGTACCTTAATCCCCTGAGATTGCAGATAATATTTCTGAATCCCTTTGATTCTTTAGATGTGCTGGCCTCCTGATAACTAATCGATATTAATTAATATATGATTAATTAACAGATTTTCTAATAATATATATATATATATATATATATATATATATATACATGTGTGTGTGTGTGTGTGTGTGTGTGTGTGTGTGTGTGTGTGTGTGTGTGTGTGTGTGTGTGTGTGTGTGTGTGTGTGTGCGTGTGTGTGCATATATATATATATATATATATATATATATAACACAGTAAAGTTGAAAGGTACCGCACAAGTGGAAATATATACGAAAGGAGGTTTGAAAATGTAATTTTAAAGATGTTTATTCACTTGACTGGTTTCACGTTTTTAGAAAAAGATTGCCAAAAGTGAAATGTAAAGCTTTGTATGAGCTTTGTTGTGTTAAGTACTGGTTATCACAAAAGTATTAAAAAACGGAAATACGTTCTTTGATAATAATAAGAAAATACAGTTTACTTTCTTGTAAACCAGTACTTAACACAACAAAGCTCATACAAAGCTTTACATTTTACTTTTGACAGTTTTTCTAAAAAAGTGAAACCGGTCAAGTGAATAAACATCTTTGAAATTGCATTTTAAAACCTTCTTTCACACACACACAAACACACACACACACACACACACACACACACACACACACACACACACACACACACATATATATATATATATATAGGAAAAATAAAATTTGAAAATGCATAAAGAATTGTTAGAATATTTTTTTTATTAAAATATTTAAAGCTTTAACTGGTTTCTCTAAATTTAATCTGTACAAACCAAGGCAAACATTAACAGAGTACATACACAAAGAACTATCCACACATAAAACCCATACTTCCACTTATCATGAGGAACCTACACAGATAACCTAAGCTTTAGCCACTGGACTACATGCAAACGACTCCTGTCCACTCTCCTACCAGACAGATTATGTGGCTAAAGTCTTCATCAGGAGGGACCACCTGATGATGCCTTAGCCACTGGGTCCTATAAAGGAGCTGCTGAGGTATTGAACCACGAAGCGTGGCTGGAATTCGTCATGAAAACAACTCCTTTCCACTCTCTCACTAGAGAGATTAAATTTGGAGTGCCTTGGTTATAACTAAACATACTCACTCAACTGTATCGGCCTTCTTTCTAGGCGCAAAATATACTGTCACGTGACACTAACGCACGGACGTAGCGGGAAACGTACAATAGGTTATAAACGTAATCATGTGTTCATTCTCTACAAACACTCGACAGAAAACATTGATTATTTGGACTCGTTCAGTCAAGCCTGTCAGCCTTAACTTATGACACCAAACATTGTCACTTGATACTAACACACGGACGTAGCGGGGAACCTACAAAAAATTTTAAGACTAGTCATGTGACTATCATCTATCAATCAAATCCTATTCAAAACATACTAATTTGAGCCATGAACTTCCTATAAAAATAGGACAAGCTTCAAACACTAGTCAGAAGCAAGACAGCTGAGGCGTTGAGAACGGGCTCTGCACCCCTAATTTTGGCGGCGAGATCGGCCTTGGACCGACATCTCAATGCCAAACAGAAGGATGCAGAGTTCGGGATAAATTACATGCACTGGGTCGCGAGGGTATCAACGTTGCTGGGTGGGCTCGCTCGATAGAAACCCACCATGGCATAGATGCTACGATAAGGTCTGTCGTAAACGAACATGGACAGGAGATCCAAGGACAGGAAGTGATGTGCAAGGCCTTTCACGAACACTTTGCTGCATTGTTCGGGATGAGCGGGATGCTGGACCCTGGCGATGCCCTACGGCATCTATATCTCTTTTTCTACACTCTCTCCGTCTTTCTGTCTCTGTCTTTCTCTCCATACGATAGAAAGCGTGCAATTAACGAACCAGCCAACCGACCAACGCGCAATCGATTACACTGTGTAACAAACTTTTAATTTTTTTTGTCTTTGGTTAGTAAGTTTTGCTTCTTTCTAGAAGGAAATGACTACTATTCCCTTCAAACTTTGCTTTTGTGATGTAGTCATCAATGTTTTGAAACTGACGTATTTTCCATTACATTCAGACAGATTCAGCGCTGAGTTGCTGAAGCAGAAATATCGTTATAGCAAAAATTCTGCTCAGTATCACAATTGAGTGTGTTCCTTAGTAGCTGACAATGTGTGCAACTCTGATCATGAGCAGGAGTAGGAGGTACCATCATAACCATGTGTTGAGAGAGATTCTCTGTGGTTTGAATAAATGTAATAAAAGCTAAGTTTAAAGGAAATATTAACAATTTCTCTTACATATTAGCAAATGTCTAAATCACAATTTTCGAAATGCTAGGGTTTTGAAGCAAACATAGAAAGAGATAGATAGATAGATAGATAGATAGATAGATAGATAGATAGATAGATAGATAGATAGATAGATAAATAGATAGATAGATAGAAAGAAAGATAAATATACAAGCGCACACATATCGTTCGACCCTCAACTCTAGTTACAAACGATATATAATGACTTTTTAAGAATTGGGCATAGAGCGCCATCGCTATTAATAAAGTAGATGAAATTGTATATAAGTTATACTTTCTCTTGATGGTATATAACACACGTGTCAAGTATATCAATTTCAACCGGGTATTGAAACCAGAACTCGGATTCAGCAGTTGGGAGCGTATGTCTAAATCAATGCTGTATCTCACCCCCTTTTGCTACTCAACCACCCAAACACCTAGATATAATTTCTGGAGATTGGGAGTGCGAAAGACAGTGAGATGGAGATTGTATGTCTTTGTTAGTCATGGTAGGCATCAAATATACCGACTTTAAATCACAGCTTTTCGTTTTTGATATTAGATAAAGTAGTGACAGCAGCAGCAGCAGCAGCAGTAGTAGTAGTAGTAGTAGTAGTAGTAGTAGTAGTAGTAGTAGTTGCTGTCGGAATAGTGGGGGGCGGCAGCAGTAGTAGTATTTGTAATTGAAGCAGCTGAAACGGCAACAGCAGCAGCTACTAAGACGTCGTGATGGTCACAGCTGGAGTGTTTTTTTATTATTATTATTGAGTAGATCAATGAAGTTTGATCTGGAGTTATACAACAACAAAAAGAACAGCAGTAGCATTAGTAGGACATCGCACACACTCATAGTGTACATTTTACTTGTCATTCGGAGAGACACACAAAGGGCCACATTTCTTTGGAAATCAAACTTAGGCTTTCAAACATCAACAAAACTTGAGTCGTGGGAAAACTGGTGATATCCGGTTGATTTAACTGGATTCAAATTTAAATAATTAGAACAACTTGCACACTGAGAAAGGACACATAAATATGTTCAAATTCCAACGAGATCGACTTTCCTTCTCTTTCTATCGGGGTCTCTAAATTAAGTACCGGTTGGGTACTGAGGTAGATATGATCGAGTAGTCCCACTCACAAAATTTCAGATTTTGTGTCAGTAGTAGAAAGCATTCATGGATTGAGAAAGTGGATGCAAAAGTAAGACAGACAGAGACAGATAAATAGATAGATATAAATCTATATATAGAGAGATAGAGAAAGAGAGAAAGAAAGAAAGAAAGAGAGACAGAGAGCGGGAGAAATAAAGAGAAAAGATAGGTGTGAGAGAGAGAAGAAAAAGAGAGAGATTCTTTAATCTGCTAGTGAGCGGTTGACATATATATATAGCCGTTTAACTTGTCTGCACGCTTCCAGGACCCATCTATTTTATCTACGACCTTACAATCACTCGAGCTCTTTTTAGTGAATATCTGAATTTTTATATCCGGTCTTTTTTGTTCTTTCCAATTAGTCTCACCACCACACCTATATATATAAATATATATGTATATATACATAACATATATATATAAATATATATATATATATATATATATATATATATATATATATATATATATATACGCACACACACACACAAGTACGCATGCATGTATATATATACAAATTTAAGTGGAATGTCGTGAGAAAAATTATTCAATACATACGCTAGAAACTATACATGTACTCGTGAGAGTAAGAGAGAGAGAGAGAGAGAGAGAGAGAAGAGAGAGAGAGAGAGAGAGAGAGAGAGAGAGAAAGAAAGAAAGAAAGAAAGAGAAAGAGAGAGTAAGAAAGAAGAGTTGGATGGGAAAGAGCGGGACAGAGAGTCTGGAGAAGAAACTAGGTTGACGGTAGCTCGTAAATACAATGAGATATAGAAATCTGAAGACGCCAATTCATTCCTATCATCATCATCATCACCACCACCACCGCCACAACCACCACTACCACCACCACCATCATCATCATCATCATCATTCGCCCAACTGTTCTCTTCTAAATTAGGCCAATTTATTATTACTAAATACAAAGAAATTTAAGTCTTTTTCACTCATGTTCGTTCACCATATTTTCCGGCATACGAGTCTTCGTAGTATATAGTGTAAACAAGTGGCATAAGCATCAAAACATCGTCACTCTCTTTCCAAACCCTGTTGCATTTCATACGGAAGTTTTGGTCCTCCGAAGTTGTCTTGGTGTATAAGTCGACTTAACATTTTTGGTTGCAAAGTTTGGTCTCAAAATTTCGATTTGTATGCCAGTTATAATGTAGAACTAAATACTGTAAGGTGTTTTATCTAACGATTCTGCAATCCACCATTTGTATGTGTAAATTAATAAATTTCAAGAACATTCATTTCTTTTTGTCTGATTACAAAGCCAGTTTTTCTTACGTGTGTGTGTGTATGAATGATCGAGGGAAAACTATTTTGTTACTGCTACTAACTTCATAAGCTGTGTAATACATACCCGCAAACATAAATATACAAAATGTTCGTTATGTTACTCATTTAGAGAGGCAGGATCCTCTTGGCGAATAAGATGATTGATTTGGCTGTTGTTGGTGGATACTGAGTTGTATGTTTCCGCTTGTAGAATAGGATGCAAGAAGCGATGTTGTCAAGGCACGAATAGTTAAACTTAACGTTGTTTGCATTAAAAAGCTTATGATATTTGCGTGCTGATGGGAAGTGGTATTCTGTAAGGGATAGAAAATTCCTGACTGCCTTCGTTGAGACATCTCCTTTATAGGGAGGGGATTAAGCAATATTAACTCTCTCTTCTTAATTTTCCGCTGACTTTGAACATATTGAGCAAGAATGTGTGTGTGTGTGTGTGTGTGTGTGTGTGTGTGTGTGTGTGTGTGCACGCCATCGATCATGGGTTGAATAAAACCAGTACATTTGAACAGAAACACTCCGTAGTATCTCTGTGCAACCAATTTATTAATCTTTACACCAATGCTCAACTTACATTACGAGAGCAAAGAAATAAGTACCAGATAAAGTATTGTGATCAATATATTCGACTAAAACCCTTAAATACGATACTCCAGCATAATTACATCAAAATGACAGGAACTAAAAAGAACAAAAGCATGAAAACATTAATAAACGAAAGTATGTAGAATTGTTGAAAATGAACAAGTAGAAAATTAGAAATCAATTAAAGTGAGAAAAATAAATGGTACATACGACAGCCACTGCATGAGATGCATTGATTTCCTCTTTAGACATAACACTGAAGTATCCAATATTGGTGAGTACATAACAGACAGTGGTGAGAGGGATGCCAATTATGATGGAGAGAGGCAAATCTCTGAAAGAAAAATATAAAAAGAAGATTTAGTACACAAAATAGGTAAACAAATTTTTAACGGTGTTCCTTTCTTTTGTGTCCCTTTTCACAATTTCGTTAGTTTTATTTTTTCTCCCAGCAAATATGAATGTCTTTTGTATATGGAAAAGGAATACAATAAAATGGATGCCATGACTGGCTGTTTTAAACCTCAGGAGATTTATATATATATATGTGTATATATATATATATATATATATATATATATATATATATATATATATATATATGTGTGTGTGTGTGTGTGTGTGTGTGTGTGTGTGTGTGTGTGTGTGTGTGTGTGTGTTTGTGTGTGTGTATACTAGTAGAAATACCCGACATTGTTCGGGATTTAAATAGCATAGTTTTTTTTATTCTTTTACTTGCTTCAGTCATGTGACTGCGACCGTGCTGAAGCACCGCCTTTAGTCGAGCAAATCCATTCCTGGATTTATTTTTTGTAAGCCATTGTACTTATTCTCTCAGTGTCTTTTGCCGAACCGGTAAGTCACGGGGACGTAAACACACCAACATCGACTGTCAAACATGAAACACACACACACACACACACACACACACACACACGCACACACACAAATATACACATATATACAACAGTCTTGTTTCCGTTTCGTGTACAAAATCGACTCACAAGGCTTTGGTCGACCAGAGGCTATAGTTTATATACATATATATGTAAAATGTTGAAGAGGAACACACGAGTAGATTTATATATATGGAAAAAAGACAAAGTAGAAAATGCTAAAATACTTTTATAAAGAACATTACAAAACCGGTTTCGATCCTTGAGATCTTTTCAACAGTAAATATGAATAATGTGTATGTACATGCACGTGCATATGTATATACAAATATATATGAGTGAGTGAGTGTATGTGTGTATATGTGCATATATTTTCTCTTCCTGTTTTCATTTTGACCTATCTCCTCATTCTAATCATACACATTTCTTCCCCTTCTATCCACAAACACTACCAATAGATTATCAAATTTTCATTAACACCACAAGACCCTTTCGAATGAACAATGCAGAATCCACGGCTCCATACTTTGAAATGACTAAACATGAACTACTATTGGAACTTATGTACCATGTGCAGGAAACTCTTTTACCACTTCTATACACCACTTTCCTCGAATAATGGAACTGTAACTATAATATCTTTATATACTTTATATTTTATTTCTACTTTCATTCTCTTATTTCCTTCTATATTCCTATCTTCTCCTTTTCCACAATAATTCCATATTTCGAACTCAAATATATACTTCTATTTAAACATCCCACATCGTCTCTGATGAAGGAATTTCCATGATATACCAGAAACAGAAACAGCTGTAAGACTATAACTTTATCTTATTCCTTATAAATGCCCTGAAAACCCCTCACAGCCTGAGCTTTGTTATCTCATTTTGTTTAATATATATATGCATGCTAATACAAGACTCACATGAGACTCCTCACTCGTATCATTATATATATGAATTAAGTTATAAACTCAAATTAGGCAAACATACCCATGCATTTATAAATTCGACTTAAAATGCGTATACATATATTAATATATATCGACACATATGAATATTTAAAAAAATATTCATAAAATAATATATATATATATATATATATATATATATATATAGAAAATTAGAGATTTTGCAAAGACTTTGTTTCATGGACGTTGGCAAGGATTGTATATGAAAAATAAAAGTAAGATATCAGAAGTTATATTGTGATAGTGTTGTCAACTTAGATATTTTGTAGTTCCTAAATTTTGTTTGCTTCTTCCAGCAAACTAAATAACGCGAATACACCTCTTAATATACTCTTTTTCGAACACGGAAAGCATGCTGAATTTTTGACAGCCTCAAAAGAAAAACAAACAGGATGATGAAATATGACGCACGAGATTTTATGCCTGTAAAATGTAAGTTAACAGATAAAGATTATATTCTAGTTTCTAAAGAAGCACAAGGTCAAACATATTTTTGTTGCTGAGGATATAGTCTTGACTGTTGCTACTTTATCACTCCAAGAAAAGGTAAAGTCAACCACGGTGGGTCAAATATTATATATTGAAAACTATGAACCGAGAATCACGTGCACTGACCTGGTACTGATCGTGTAGCCAGTTATAACATTGGAAATATTTCTTTGAAACAAAACGCGGGAACCACTGAGATAAATCACCGAGTATATACATGCACTCACATGTACACACACAACACATAAATATGAAAACACACACGTACACACACATACACAGACACACACACGCGCATTCCCCCCTCCCACATATGAATGTTTGTATGTTGCTGCACCTTGGGTGAATGTCTTCTGACCTCGACAACATCCAGTGAACAGATATGAATTAACGGTTCTTCAACCGGGAAATTGTCATCAATTCTGTAAGTGGGTTTATTGCAATGAAAAGCTTTTAACAAAAGCATTAAAATCATTGAAGCCTCTTTGAGCATCTAAAACATCAAATTGTAAATCACTACTAGTTAACATTTGAACAGTCAAGTGGTAAAATTAATCACCATGCAGCTATTTCAAACGCCCAGTAATGTTAGTTGCTGGTAAATAGATATTTGCCGGCAATTCCTGGTGTGACAGTGACTACAAATGTCAAATAACTAGATAAATAAAATGACTAAATCAATAAATAAATGACTAAATAAAAGATAATATTTACAAAGATTTGTTGTAAAATTGTGTATTGTATTGTCTATCATCCTCTTCCTCTATCTACCTATTTCTTCACACTGCCTATCTCTTACCCTTTTCTCCTTCACACTGCCTATCTCTTACTCTTTTCTCTCACGCGCTGCTGACAGTAATATCACTAGACATAAATGTCGCTAAAATTGCTGTATTTGATTGCAGTTTTACAGCCGTTAAAGGAAAGAAGTAGGTCTATAAACTAAATAGTACTTCATACTTTATAAGTGACGTTAAATAATTTGTACGATTGTATGTTGATATACAGGGAGTCCTAAAACATTATATATACTTTAGCAACTGACAACTCATTTAATTTTCTTCTCTTATTTTAAGATTTAACCCATTAGAATTGATGAAGCGTTTAACACAGGAAATATAGCCTGAAGTACTACTGGAAGTTAGAAAACGCTGTCAAAGAGCAGAGACAGTTTAGAAGGGAGTTGCAATCACAGCCATCCAGCCGACTTACTATCACTGGAATTAGAGATAAGTTTGAAGTTGATGGAACTATTGAGAATGTTCACAGGAATCGTTCCAGAAGACTGCGATATCGATAAACCCCACAAAGCAAGAAATAACAGCTATTAAACGAGTATGTGCACAAATTCCGAACGAAATGTTTCTTGGTGTTTGTGATTCCATTACTTTACGTTATCAGTAGTGCATTCACCAGACTGGTTTTCAGTTTGAAAACGCGTTCATAAATAAAATTTTGTGTTTATAAATTCTATTACATTATGAAAATCATATGCATTTTAATAAACACAGCCTTTAACTTTATAATAATTCAATGTATATATTTTTTGGCACGCTCTACATATGTATTTGCGTGTATGAGTGCGAATGTGCCTGGGTGTGTATATGTGTGTGCTTATGTATGTCATTATTCAGTTTCATTTCAAGATTCCATACCAAAAAAGAAAGAGCCGACTTTAAACCTAGATCCAAGGCTCTTTCATTAGAATTTTAACATCAACAACATGGTATGTATGTATGTATGTATGTATGTATGCATGCATGCATGTATGCATGCATGTATGTATGTATGTATGTATGTATGCCATTATTCACTTTATTTCAAGATTTCTTGCCAATAGAGAAAGAACCGGTTTCTAACCTAGATCGAAGGTTCCTTCATTGGAATTTCAGCATCAACAACAGGATATGTATGTATGTACGTACGTACGTATGTATGTATGTATGTATGTATGTATGTATGTATGTATGTATGTATGTATGTATGTATGTGCAGATTTGTATGTTTTATGCATGTTTTCTCATGCATATAATTACATACTTAGACATGCTCATATATATTTAAATGATAAACTTCTAGAAAGTTTTACAGATTTTTGCAGTTTCAGTGAGGATTGGATTGGTAGTCTTCGAATTAGTTTTCTCCTTTCTGGTTTTGAGAAGCTTAATTTCTCAAGATTGGTATTTAGGCAGTGTGTTACATATCCCACTACGATCGTGAATAAAAGACTTCCTCAGTTAATTCATCTGAAGATTAACCAGTTATTTAACAAGGTTGATAGTTGTGACTCCAAAATTGGAGATAGTATTCATCGTATTTTCGATAAATAGTCTCCCACGCCAAATAAGTAACTTGTCGCTATGTATGTATGTATGTATGTATGTATGTATGTATGTATGTATGTATGTATGTATGCATGTATATATATGTGCAGATTTGTATGTTTTTATGTATGTCTTTTCAAGCGTTTACTTGTATATCTAGAAATGCTCATATATACTTAAATGATAGACTTCTGGAATGTATGTATGTATGTATGTATGTATGTATGTATGTATGTATGCGAGTGTGTAAGTACGTGTTTTTGTATAATATGTGTGTATATGTGTGCTCTACGTGTGTATATACATACAGAAAGGTAGATCGGTATATTCTTAGACAAAAAAAAAAAATTATCCAAACAATTTTTTTTTCAATCCATATACACAAACGTGTTTTACAGTCTCGTTTATAAGTTTTATAAAAATAAATGAAATTCAAAAGTTGTGTACCAACATCCCAAACAAAGAGAAGAGGTTATATTTCTGCATCTAGAAAATGAAAGATAAATTTGTATTGAATTGTTCTATGTAATAAAAAGAATTGGAGAAATTACTGAAATAATATATGGCGTAGTGGTTAAGAGCGCGTAGTGGTTAAGAGCGCGGGCTACTAACTCCGAGTTCGATTCACGGCAGCGACCTGATTAATAATAGTAATAATAATAATAATATAATAATAGTAACATCGTTAGGAATGAGAACCCAGGTTCGAAATTTTCCCAAGACACCTGACGAAGGCTGGAGGGTATATCAGCCGAAACGTTGTGTTAACAACAAAAAAGATGAGGACAAATATCCGTCAAATGTAAATAATGAGGTGTTTCAAGGTAGATAATTTGTGAACTACGTAAACTGAAAATCTGTCTGTCTATATGTTTGTATGTGTGAATCCCTAAAATGCGGGAAGTAATCAATCGAGTTCATTCAAAATTTATACATGCATTACTTAGCGTCCATGAAGTGTCATGGGCAAAAACAAAAAAAAAAATTCTACTTAACGCGGGCCCGGAGCAATCTTTTAGGTTGCTTCGGTAGTACATGTCAAAAGATAATATTGTTTCACTTTTATTGTTTCACTTTTAATTCTAATGTGGTAACACTAAGATCATCTTATTTCTATTGTATTTGAAATAAATGAATAATTTATACCCTAATGTGAACAACATTACGCATCGGCAACTTTCCATCTTTACGGCCACAACAGCGGAATGGTGTGTCAGTATATGTAAGTTGACTGACATAACGAACGGCTGGAAATGAAAGTCTTGACAAAAACAATGTGGTGGCAGGGCCAAGGTATATAAAAATACACATTTACCGTTCAATTACCAGTTAATGTGGAGGCGCAATGGCCCAGTGGTTAGAGCAGCGGACTCGCAGTCATAGGCTCGCGGTTTCGATTCCCAGACCGGGCGTTGTGAGTGTTTATTGAGCGAAAAACAGCTAAAGCTTCACGAGGCTCCAGCAGGGGATGGTGGCGAACCCTGCTGTACTCTTCCACCACAACTTTCTCTCACTCTTACTTCCTGTTTCTGTTGTGCCTGTAATTCAAAGGATCAGCCTTGTCACACGGTGTCACGCTGAATATCCCCGAGAACTACGTTAAGGGTACACGTGTCTGGAGTGCTCAACCACTTGCACGTTAATTTCACGAGCAGGCTGTTCCGTTGATCGGATCAACTGGAACCCTCGAAGTCGTAAGCGACGGAGTGAAGAGAGATTATTTTACCAGTTAATAATTATCGCAGCAGTTGCAAGGTTGCAAAGTATTTACAGTTATATATTAACCCTTAAATTAACATTTAACACATGTGCTTAGTATAACATATATTATGAAATTTATCTATAATAATTATTGTGGCATTTACCGTTAAATTAGCAATTCGGATATGTGCTTCTATTTGGCTAATTTGCTTATATTTGGTTAATTTACACTGCATACAAAAATAAAGACATACAACTGCTTACAAAAATAGAGATTAATCTATATATATATGTGAATGTGTGCGCGTGCGTTTTACTTTTCTTGGTTAATCAAGGGCTGTTCTTGGTTAACCAAAGGCTGTTCCAGTTTAGAAATGTCGTTCCGGGATACTTGCTGGTTTAAAATTCTTTCTCTCTCTCTTGTTTTACTAAACCTAATAAAATTGAATTTTATGATGATTGTTATCCTGACCTTTGTTCGGAGAAGGAGTAATGCGTTAGCACCAATGAATATGAGTTAGTAGCACGCAATGAAACTTATGTAGCAGGAACCCGATCGTAATTTGGAGCTAATGCCTTCTGCCTCGTTCACATGCAAAACCACAAAGAAAAAAACTCATATGAAAAAAAAAAAAAAACAATTGGTAACAGGAAGTCTTCTTAGACAGAGAAAACCAATGGGCTTCTCAGAATTCTGACCTATTCCCATATTGTTAACCCAATATTAGTCCAAGGATGACAAGTTCCCGTGAAAGAAAGAGAGAGATTGATGAGCTAAGGAAATTCAACTTATCTTTCATATTATTTCTTAAAACTGCTAGATCTCGCATAAGACACCGCTGACAGCAGTCCTGAGTAATATTCTTGGAAATAAATATAAGGTTTCAAGTCAGTGAATTTATAAGGAATTATTTTTTAAAAAGCGAAGGACACTGCTGAGGAGTGATGAAATAATTCTTTGAAAATGATTTTGACGAAATGTATTTGTGGTTTGTACATAGCTCAACAATTTCAACAAATTGACTCTAGTCATAGAAAAAGACAATACTAACGCACCAGGTATCAAACTAAAAATGCACAACCTCACTATAAATATAGAAACTTGTAAAATAAGTGTGAATCTTTATTTTAAGAAAGGCCTTGCTGAGAAAATCTGAGTCGTTGAGAAAAATGAAAGAATTTAACTCTTTATGAAAGATGTCTTATAACTAGCTCTATGGAAAGAGAACACTGATCTGGTGGAAGTTTTTGCATGGTTAAAGTCTGTAAATATAGGATCAACCAAAAGACTGGAAAGCAAGCAGTAAATATTTATTATTTTATGAGGTTATTATTGCAAAAAGAAATTTGGGTACTACAAAACTTAATACGTGATAAAAAGGGACTAAATATTTTGGTTCATCAGAAAGAAAAATAGAGACACATTTCTAATTTCTAATAATTTACTAACTTCCCAGATTACTAAGTAGAAGTTAGTCCGTATTTCTGATTCACCTGCATCAGTTGAACGGCTGTTTTCTATAATAGATTATGAGCGGTCAGAAGAAAGAATCAGTACCGATAAGCTATAACCGGCGGCTTTTTGATGACTAGAATAAACATCCTACTATGTTGTTCAGCTTTTTGACAAAATTAATTTGACGAAGAATTGTTTTTAATAGAGTAGCATTAAGTTTAAAATATGAAATTGCTGGTGAGAGAACAAAATATTACTTGACATTAAAACGTATTTAGTTTAATTTATTTAAAAATACTATTGTACATACTTGAGCTTTCGTGTAAAGAATAGCTACTTTTAAACAACTTCTGTTTCTGTCCCTATATCGTCTTATCGCTTGACCTGATTCACATCCTTATAAGGGTAAAAAAAAAAAGAACAGCAAGAACAAATTGAATATCTCATGTAGCACTTCAGCACTTGCTAGTAACCTCCGTCATGTAAGAAAAGATGCAGCTATATTAGTGTATATGCAGTAAAAATATACTTAAACTCTGGATTGATTAGTAAAGGAGTCCCACTCTCCTTCAATACTCACCACCAATAAGGTCGTTATCCATCCATCCACCCATCCAAGCTCGCACGCACGCACACGCCCATAATATATACATACATACATACATACATACATATGGGGCCCTGGGATATGTAACACACTGCCTAAATACCAATCTTGAGAAATTAAGCTTCTCAAAACTAGAAAGGGGAAAGCTAATTCGAAGACTACAGATCCAATCTATCACTGGAATATAAAAATCTGTAAAATTTTCCACAAGTTTATCATTTAAATATATATGAGCGTGTCTAGATATACAACTATATGCATAAGAATACATATATAAAACATACAAACCTGTACGTACATACATACATACATACATACATACATACATACATACATACATACATACGTACGTACGTACGTACGTGCGTACGTACATACATACATACATACATACATACATACATACATACACACATACATACATACAAACAAAAATATCCTGTTGTTGATGTTGAAATTCCAATGAAGGAGCCTTGGGTCTAGGTTAGAAACCGGTTCTTTCTCTATTGGCAAGAAATCTTGAAATAAACTGAATAATAACATACACATATATATATATTTGAATGTAGACATGCGCAAACACATATAATTAGAGGAAAGGTTAAGTTCTATGCTCGTTCTATTTCAAGTCAGAACAGAAGAAAAGTCTAATTACTCTCAAACACACACACATATGCATTCCCATACTTATTCCCAGGTTGTAGCAATTCTTGTTACAAAATTTTGCATTTACAGAAATTGTATAATGTTTGGCCATTTATCTCAAAATACAACCTCGTGAAGAACTATGGGTAATTAAGATAAAATTTACAACCAAAACGGTTGTTATATATATACATAAAATTTATATGTGCATAAAAATTATATTTACAAATGTTATAAAATTGGTGAGAGATCTGAATGCACCTGGTCGCTTGTCTCATTAATTTCTCTCTCAATTCTTTGTACATTTTAAATGTTCACGGTCTACTAATTCAATTCTTGCAATTTTTTTTTATTTCTTTTCAACAAACTTTCTTATTCTTCATTGTATTTAACAATTCTGTTAACACCTGCCCACATTACATGCTTATTTATTTTTTCCTGCTCTCAACAATCTGGTTGATCATATATTCCAGTGATCTCAATATTCTTGCCAACACTTCTCTTTTCCCAGTTCCCTCTGATCTCCACACTCCACCATGTTTGTACATGCCTCAGTTCAAACGATCTGGGTCTTCCTACTGACTTTAACCATACTGTACTTTCTTCTACACAGGACAGTTCACATACTTCGACATCATTCCTCCACTTCTTTATTTTATCATTTCTGTATTTGTATCCGTGGTGATAAAACTATTACTCATTTTACTAATGTTGACCATCACTGCTCACTGTTATTTGGTGTAAGTTTCTTGCCTATCACCGTTTTGCTTCATTTCTTTACAAATACGTACAGAGTAGATGTGCAAAGATGAGCCATAAACGTTGGACGTTAAAGAAAAAATTGATACAGAGGTAAAACTCAGCTAGATTGTTAAAATGTTAAAGAATCCAACATTTATAGTGAGGACAATTCTTGTGTGCAATAAACACAAGATTAAGTCAACCGCTCAATCAAAATACTTTTTTTAATGCCTGGACATTGATTTTTATAGATATGAAATGATTTTAGAAATGGAACGACTTTTGAATGCGGGTGTCATCTGGAGGATGACACTTAAAGCCCAGTCTTTATCTTCTACTGATGAAAATGAACTAATGTAGTTGCGAGTTGACATAAACACTTCTCGGTTCTCACACGCTTTATTTAGTGAGACGTCGATGTAGCATCCAGAAGTAGAAAGGCCTGAGCCAGCATTAGGTTGGTTCTCTTTTTCAGCTCAGTAGACTGAAGTAGCGTGAAATGATGTGTATTGTTTAAAGGCACAAAGCACCGCCCAGTCCACTAATCAAACCCACGGCCCTGTGATCATCAGCCAACACCTTACCCTATAGACGACTTACTTGGCTGGACATATACCGATAATCACAACGGGTAATGAAACAAAAGCTAGCTTATTTTAATAAATTGTGAATGAAGGAGGGTGCAACTTCGGACATAAGCTTTCTGTTTACTAAAAGTTATTTTGAAGTATTTAAAAGTCACACCGATTCACGTAGCATTAAAATGACTGGTGAGATTGTCAATGCAAATAGGCAGTCTGCTTCTAATTTTCGTGAGCAGTTGAAGAAAATGATTTCTGAAGGAGGTTACCCATCAGAACAAGTGTATAATGTTGATCTAACTGGACTTTTCTGGTATTGCATGCTTATAAACACCAGGATTTAAAGCTTCCAATACTTTCTAGACAATTTTTGTGGGAAGAAACGCTGTTGATGATATGAAATTCAAGCATATATACTTGCGTATCAATCCGAAAATCTAAGATATTAACGGAACAGAATGTTCAGTACACCATATATTGAGTTTTCCTTACTCAAAAGTGCATATGTATATACGAAGAAGGACTCTGTCCGAAACGTTCGATTTTTCACTCTCCGCGGAAAATTCATTCTACTCCTTTTTATGATTTTACTAAACAAACGCACACACATGAAATGAATTTTATACAAACCTATAAGGATTCTTCAATTCTTCGGTAACGAAGTTCAAGTTATTCCTGTGAATTATAAAAACCATAGTTAATTGACAATACACCTTCTTCATGCATTGATTTATTTAATATTTGTATGCAAGACTTTGTGTCATATACTCTTAATGGAAATATGGAATTAACTAATAATTTTCTTATTCCTATCTCAGGAAATTGAAATGTCATTGAAAAGCTTGGTATTATGTATACATCTTACAAATTTATCATTTGGAGTTAGAATATTCACATGGTATATATTATCTTTTAAAACAGTTTTTTTTTTAATGGTCTTTGTTTTTGCAACCATCGGTCTGTAGTTCAGAAGCTCGCTTCGCAATCACGTATATATATATATATATATATATATATATATATATATATATATATATATATATATATATATATATATATATATATACATATATATACATATATATATATATATATATATGTGTGTGTGTGTGTGTGTGTGTGTGTGTGTGTGAACGCGCCTTTGTGTTTGTCTCTCTACCGGTCTGTAGTTCAGAAGCTCGCTTCGCAACCACGTATATATATATATATATATATATATATATATATATATACATATATATATATATATACATATATATATATATATATGTGTGTGTGTGTGTGTGTGTGTGTGTGTGTGTGTGTGTGTGTGTGTGAACGCGCCTTTGTGTTTGTCTCTCTACCGCCAGCCAGTGTTGATGTGTTTACGTCATCGTAGTTTAGCGGTTCACCATCAGTGACCGAAAGAAGAACCAGACTTAACAAAAGAATATTCAGACCGATATGTTCAACTTAACCCTTCAAGGGTATCACTGCAGTCCAGTGACTGAAACAAGTAAAATATAAAAAAAGATAAAAGTTACATAAACGAATTTCCAATAATATATTACGCATGTGTGCGTCGACCAAGTTGTCTTCCAGATTGCTAAATTTTCGACAGAAATATTTTTATATTTGTTTAACTCGGCTTCAGGAAGATCATTCAAATTTAGGTGAATGTCAAAGAATACCGAATGAAATCTAGTGTATAATTGATAATGATTTTATGAACCTTCATTTAAGAATGACGAATGTTTTGCAGGTAAGATTCGATGTAAGAAAAACAAAGCTTATTACACCCAAGTATACATTTATGTCCTGTGGTTATTTATCATGTATATCTTCACTCTCACATTACAAACGAAAAGCTATGAATGACGTTATATATTGTCTCGTACGCGAAGATAACGAAAGGACGCTGATAGAAAGGACGTGTGAAATAGATTAAAACGTGCTTTGGACGCCAAATTGACTTCTGGTTGTTTCGCTATTAAGTTACACAGAGACACTATCTGCGTGACAAACAGTAGTTAAGGTGTTAACGTATTTAATACCGGATTCATTATTTACATACATACATACATACATACATACACACACACACATACATGCATAATTACATCTGGGGATGTGCCGAGCAATTGTTGATAAACAAAACTGTAATGTCAGACGTGCAGGAGCGCAGGAGAACCTAGTTTCATTGTGGCTGGGCCACAATGCATGCCTTTGGCACTGTTCCACACTCATAGATGTTAGAAGCCCTTCGACTTGTAAAGTTCCAGTGTCCACACTCATGGATGTTAGAAGCCCTTCGACTTGTAAAGTTCCAGTAAGCATAGTCAACACTATAGCTGACCTGACTTCATTGTGAGCCAAGTTAAATACAAGGAGTGAGAGTATTATCTATAATTATAAAAGCGAAATTATGTTTGTACGCTCATGTATCTCAGTCTACATTTTCTCTACATAGACATATCACACCGTTTTGGAATCAGAATGATACCAGGATTGAAAGTCTGTCCTTCGTTTGGTTCTTGAACATTCAATATTGGGATCTGATTTAAAAGCATTTGAGTTGCTATTTCTAGCAGGTAAAGCGTGGCTGATTCACGCCATCTTGCTTGGCGTTTGTCATATGACGTTAAAGATCAAGGGAAAGATAAATGACATTCGCTTCGCTAATGGCCAACAATTGAAATTCAACTTGGAACTTGAACAATAGAGTGATTGCATTACATAATTCTCAGCCGTTCTTAACCTCTGATCAAACACCACCGGAACATATTGTCATTATAGACTTTTGTTGTTGTTGACACTCCGTCGCTTACGACGTCGAGGGTTCCAGTTGATCCGATCAACGGAACAGCCTGCTCGTGAAATTAACGTGCAAGTGGCTGGGCACTCCACAGACACGTGTACCCTTAACGTAGTTCTCAGTGATATTCAGCGTGACACAGTGTGACAAGGCTGACCCTTTGAATTACAAGCACAACAGAAACAGGAAGTAAGAGTGAGAGAAAGTTGTGGTGAAAGAGTACAGCAGGGTTCACCACCATCCCCTTTGAAAGAATTCGTTTCCTTAGTTTGCTACTTTATATGTATGTATGTATGTATGTATATATATGTATATATATATATATATATATATATATATATATATATATATATATATATATATATATATATATATATATATATATATATATATATATACATAGGAGAATATTGTAGTTCACTTGAAGCATTGTGTATTGTTCGTAAAATATAACGTGCCAACGCATACGAGCTTGAGACATGGCCGCCCTCACGCACTTCTCATGAGGAATTCTGGAAGGAATTTCGTGAGACTACTGCAGAAACGCTTCCGGAAGGAAGCCGTTGGAAAACAGATTATAGCAGTGACTCGATCAATTTCTAGCGATATCTGAAGAAGGAATTTTTACATTCCGAAATATTATTATATCAGACTATGGATAATTAAATTATAAAAGTTATTATAGTCCACTCTGTATTGTTGTGCCATTTAAGACACGTTATATATATATATATATATATATATATATATATATATATATATATATATATATATATGCATGAATATATATAAAAACGACTGCATGATAAAAAAAATGGATATTCTCTATTCTCTGTTTTGCTTAAACTGATTCATTATTGTTTCTCCTCTATCGAAATCATACAGTCTCTTTAGAGGCAACTCGATTTTCAAGCGTGAGAATGTGCGAAAAATAATTAAACCAACCAACTGAAGGTACATAAGCTCACGTGTGTTAACCAGCATTATCAATCGGTCAAAGTGCATATTGGTACGTGCACGAACGATGTCATAACAGTGATAAACGAAATATACACCACCGATAGTTGTTGTTGACAAACAACGGCAGTAATTTTATTCAGGTGAATAGACGTCATTGATTAGCTGAAATTACCGAAATACGACAACTTTAACACAAAATGACTTCGAAAATAAAGAAGTTTCTTAAAAACGCCAAGAGTAAAAGATATTTTAAATGACATATTCTACCAGTATACGAAATTTGAAAGTGTTTAGTTACAAAAGATTATTTTTTCCATGTGCCGGCCTAAAGGAAAAGATCCTATATATATATATATATATATATATATATATATATATATATATATATATGTATATATATATATATATATATATATATATATATATATATATATATGTATATATATATATATATATATATATATATATATATATATATATATATATATATATATATATATATATATATATATATATATATATATATATATATATATATAAAATAATTGAAGAAATGATCATTACATTTATTCGATAGTCTGCAATTGTTTCAACAATCTGCGGCTGGCAAATCTAGAGGTGATTAAGAGTCAGGAAAACGACGTGTTATGATTGAATTGTAGTAGTGAATTCGATTATTTCTTTAAATTAAATTTTGAGTATAGTCTACACCAAATGATTAATTGTCCCTATGTGTATTCTAGTGAATATCATTTTTTTTTCTATTTGATAGAGAGATAAAGTGGATGCAAGTTTGTTGACGCCACTATGGTGCATATTATTAAAAATTCATTAGTTTTCGAAACAAACGGGCTGGCACATGGTTGAATCTGAATAATGAAAGCGTGACAGACTAACTAATTCCTCGAAAACACGCACAGAAACGCTTGCTCAAACTAGAAACAGAAAAAAGAAGGAAAAGGAAAGGACGTTGAACCTGAAACGTCAATAATTTTTTAATATCTTTCGAGTCATCAAGTTCATCGTAATCCACTACTAAGATAGTTCAGACTTGAAAAACCTCTTTAACGGGTTAAGCCACTTTATATTGTTTTGCTCAGCCAGTATATCTGCTCATAATCTTGAATGCAGCTGGCCAGAGAAGGAGTTTCTTCATAGCTGCTTAGCCTGTTAGCAAAAAAAAGACACACACACACACACACACACACACACACACACACACACACACACACACACACACATACACTCGCACACACACACATACACACACACGCGCATATATATATATATATATATATATATATATATACATACATACATATACATACATATACATACATATGTGTATATATATATATATATATATATATTATAAGGTTTTTAACTTTTAAATTTTCATATTCAAAAGAGACAGAGACTTCAAATTCGATATATCGAATATATATATATACACACATATGTATGTATGTGTATGTATGTATATATATAACACGTACCCCTAAATTATATATATATATATATATATATATATATATATATATATATATAGAGAGAGAGAGAGAGAGAGAGAGAGAGAGAGAGAGAGAGAGAGTTAGAGATAGATATAGATATAGATAGATAGATCTGTAAATAATAATAATAATAGAATTATTATTATTATTTATAGAATTGTAAAAATCGACACTGCTTAACAAAACTATCGCATATATATATATATATATATATATATATATATATATATATATAAGGTTGAGGAGGGTATTGGATTTAACCAAACCCAAGATGATACAGGTAATACCGACTAGTTTGCCACAGTCGTTGTATGAACAGGATTGGGGATTATAAGTCGTATGCTATATATATCTATGCTATATCAGCCTTCGTTCCAACATCCATTTCCGGATTATCCCCATAACGATTACTTTACACGCATTTCTACACGGATTTTTACTGCTGGAATGAAACTACACTTCAAGTACTGTTCTCTCTTTTTTCAGCGCATCACACTCTTTACCACTTCATACTAAAAATATCCGCCTATGGATATAATAATAGATAACTTTATTTTTTCTGTCTCCGATGAAGGGAAGTACTGGATCTTCCCAGAAACAGCTGTAAGACTCTATCCATAAAATACTTCTCCAGCTTTACCATTGCTCTCTTTATCTTTTTATTTTTATATATTTACTTATATATATATATATATATATATATATATATATATATATATATATATATATATATATATATATATATATATATATATATATATATATATATATATATAACCTCCCCTATAGTGAAAAAGTGAAAGACACATTTGATAATTTATTCGTAGTTATGTTAAACCCGAAGAACGAACTGATCGGGGCTACAGTGCTTTTGATTTTAGGTTTGTTTACTCAGGACTTTCCTAGACGTAAGCAACACTATAACAGCGTTTTCCGTCATGAATTCCAAGTTACTCAGGTAGTTGAAAAAAATTGATTATGTGTTTCATACATGATGCATGGGCGCCAGGGAAATACGTCCCATATATCAAATATGATGTAAAGGCGTATGGCTTAGTGGTTAGGTTGTTGAACTCATGGTTGTAAGATTTTGGTTTCACTTCCTGGATCGGGCGACACATTGTGTTCTTGAGCAAAACACACTTCATTTCACGTTGCTCCAATCCACTCAGCTCGTAAAAATGAGTTGTACCTGTGACAGACCGGTGTCTCGTCCAGATGGGAGAATATATACGCCACGGAAACCGGGAAAGCGTCCCTATGAGTTTATATGACTCGGAAAGGACGTTTATCCTATCGTTTTATGACACGTGATACACAGGGCAGGCAAAGTACAATTGCCACGAATAAATGGGTAAAGAAAACGATGTGGATATAGATGGCTTCTGATGGTTACTTCCGGGTTGAAGACCTCGACTACCCAGCTTATTATCAGTTGGGCTCTATGACATTTTAGTTAAAGTCAAAGTGTAACGTGCAAATGGTTGCTGTGGTGCTTAATCTCAGAGCGGTCCTAGTCGAGCGAGCTGTGAGTATACCAATGGCATTCTAGCCGTGAGCATACGTATATTAGAGGTTTCTATGGCTACTCTGTTCAATATGTCTCTTTCTTGTTAAAACCAGTTGGGTATTATATGAGGGGGTAACATGGCTGTTATTTCTAGCAGTCGGATGACAGCATAAATGGTTAATGGTTGGCTCGCGAAGCAGGTGGTGTATTTGCGGGTGAATTTTCGATAATGTCAATTCTGCTTAACACTGAAGAAAAGTAGTATTTTCTTTCTCTCACTTTCTCTCTTTCTCTCTCTCTCTCTCTCTCTCTCTCTCTCTCTCTCTCTCTCTCTTTCTCTCTCTCTCTCTCACTCTCTCTCTCCCTCTCTCTCTCTATCTCTCTCTCTCTCTTTTTTCTCTCTCTCTCTCTTTCTCTCTCTCTCTCTCTCTCTCTCTCTACTTAATAACACCGAAATCACTGAAATAGCAAATGTGGGTGAGAAAATACATCAATTATAAATTGAAATTCGATCTTATAAGCTTGCGTTTTTTCATTCATTTATTAATCTTGTTTGGTGCGAAAGTTGTCGCAACATTTAATCCACTTGAATAAAATATCAAGACTTCCAACAAGTAGCTGCAGCTAGTTTTTTTAATGACATTGTAATTCTTTAATTCTTCTGTTCTTTTAATGGTTGTCATCACCGAATTGAAGCCAAGCTAATGTACTATCATCAGGGGCTTTAGTCGAGCATTTAAACTCAGTATTTATTTCACTTCAGTTTGGTACTAATTTTATCGTTATCTATTTGCCGAACAGCTAATATTGTGAATCAACACGCATAAACATTTACACCAACGTTTACACCAAAATTACACACACACACACACAAACACAAACACATAAACACACACTCAGACACGTATATAGACATACATATATAGACACACGCACACACATACACGCTCATATAGACACGCGCACACATATATGGACACACATACACACACACACACGCACGTGTGTGTGTCTGTGGACATACATATATAAAGAGAACGATAAAATAACTCTCAGACTTTAAAAAATGGGGGCGATTTGTGGGACTAAATCCTTTCAAAAAGAGCCCCCCAACATGGTTGCAGTCCAATGACTGAAACAAGTAAAATATAAAAGATAACAGAGGAGCAAAGTTGATATGAATGTTAGTTCATTTTTTCTTTCCAATTTAGGGTGTAAAAAGCAGTAGCTAATACCATTAGATATTTCGTCTGATGTTTTTGCGATTCTGCCTCATGACATACATAAACAGGAAGAAATTGTTTCTTACTCTTTACGCTTTACTCTTTTACTTGTTTCAGTCATTTGACTGCGGCCATGCTGGAGTACCGCATTTAGTCGAGCAAATCGACCCCAAGACTTCTTCTTTGTAAGCCTAGTATTTATTCTATCAGTCTCTTTTGCTGAACCGCTAAGTTACGGGGACGTAAACACACCACCATCGGTTGTCAAGCGATGTTGGGGGACAAACAGACACACAAACACACACACAAACACACACCCACATATATATACACACCCATATATATATATATATATATATATATATATACGACGGGCTTCTTTCAGTTTCCGTCTACCAAATCCACTTACAAGGCTTTGATCGGCTCGAGGCTATAGTAGAAGACACTTGCCCAAGGTGCCACGCAGTAGGACTGAACCCAGAACCATGTGGTTGGTAAGCAAGCTACTTACCACACGGCCACTCCTGCGCCTAATTTATTTTTTGTTTGAAAATTATCTCCCCTGTATTTAGCACTGATATAGCCACTAGGTTTCTCGTTTTCATTCTCAATCTACAATACATATTTCAATTTATAAATGGAAGGACACACTAGATAACATATTTCTAGAATTACAAAACAACAGAGTGGTCAAGAGAGAAATGTCTTTGGTTGTAGGTTTACTCAATCTGTATAGAACAATTCCAACATATTTCCTTCTAAAGATCTAAAACAAACTTGACCTGTGCATAGATTTCTTCAACTACCTGTTCTCGTCATCTAAATAGGATACGACAAGAGATAGATTTTTCTTCTGAAACTGCGTTATGGATTTTTTAAAGCTAGCCTTTAACTGTATAATATGCTTTTAATTGTCCAAAAACTTTGTCTTTCTTCGCTGTCAATGATATCCATGAAAAGATAATCAACCATAGATGGATCAGCGAATTAAAAAAGAATATGATCTTTTATAACTTTAGTGATGATAATGAAATAACTATTACAAGCAGATATCAAAACACGACCGCATACCTTACTGACAAACAGCTTACCTCTACAAAGTATCCTCAGTAACTGAAATCACTGAAATTATTGTGTATACGCGGTCTATCTACATACGGCACAAAAATTAAGTAGCAGTCCGTTTCCAAGTGTAAGGTTAATGGACGATAATTGATTGCATTAAGAATGCACGAACACTCTTGCGAAAGACATTTGTGATTCGAGTGCAGATAAAGACAGAAATTTATATTGAATATATACTAAAAATGTTCCTGTTATGAAAACGAATGATTGGTAGACAAGTGCTATTATAAGATTAAAGTGACATGTAAAAATAAGCGAATTCAATGACCACTAAAATGGAACTTTATTATCGGGAATAGGTATATAAAGAATTAATTAGCATGTCTACTTTTCAAAGAAGTTACGAAACCGTGTTTCTAATAGCTACGCATTCAAATGGTTCTTTTTGATCGATGCATAAAATTCAGTTCTGAAATCATGAACAAAGAACAAAAAGGCTATTGATATTCAGTGACATGATTAAAAGTCACTCTACTATAGAGATGGGAAATAATCAGATGATTGCTTTCTAGGTACGGTAAATTGAACTTCAGGTTTAGATTATGGTATATTAAACATAGAGAAATGAGTTCGTATAATTGTAGTGGAGCCGAGATAGCAATCGGATAAGCAGTTAAATCATAGATGTCCTGCTTAGAAACAGACTGCGCACAAGTTTTGAACAAAGCTCAAACAGTTGGATGACACAATTGTAATTTTATCTTGATTCTTATAGATAATTAAAGAACAAATTGTTAAGATTTTAAATGCCTAAGAGTAATGAAACAAAGAAGGAGCACGTCTGATTATTGCAAAATCTTGAGCCGGTATTAGATTCACTTAGAAGTTATTGACGAACATTTTCAAACCATTGACAGTAAGAAACAATGTACAAAGTAAAAGTCAATTATGGTGTAATCTGACTGCTTATAAAATAATAAAATAAATCAATTGCAATATCTCAGAGTGTGAAATGCATGCAAGAGTTCAGAAGTCACTTTTACTACATGGTAACGCTTCCCGTTTAAACTTTTCACTTCCTCTACAAGACTAACGACATTCAGAAAAGGCTGTTGATAGAAAACCTTCACATCGATCTTTCCTTACAATTTTTCGACCCTCTTTCTTTGGCAGAAATCCATGTAAACATAATTATGAACACTTACCAGCCATCGAAAGACCACAATCCATTGTAAAATGCCAATGCAACTATTGATGGGTCAGTGATAGTATCTTCAAATCCTTCCATAATGTACTCTGTATTTCCTGGGAACGAAATGAAATAAAGAAAACAATAAGTTGGATAATTATTTATTAGACGACTACTTTAAAATATTCATAATGGAAACAGTGGCTATGTTTATGCTAGAAGATAGTATTATGGACATGATAAGAATGCGTAGAGGGCTCAGATTATATATATATATATATATATATATATATATATATATATATATATATATATATATACATATGTGTGTGCGCGCGTAGGTCTCTCTCTCTTTATATGCACACACACACAAACACACACACACACACTCACACATGCGCGCACACACACACTCACACATGCGCGCACACACGCGTGCACACGTACGCACGTACACACACGCACGCACACACAACACACACACACACAACACACATACACACACACACACACGCACACACACACACACACACACACATACAGGGTTTGGACAAAATAAAGGAAACACCTAGCATCATAGCATCATAATTTTGAAATATCTATAAAACCATCAAAAGCTTCTTTATTTTTATGTTTTTTTATTTATTATTAGTGTTGCTTAATATATTTTGCTAAAATTGCTGTTTCTTTTCAGATATTATCAGAAAAAGGTAATTAAAATTCATTAAAATGACAGATCTATCGGACTTTCAAAGAGGTCAAATTGTTGGTGCTTGTATAGCAGGCACTAGCGTAATGAAAACAGCTGAAATGTTTGGTGTATCAAGAAGTATTGTTTAGAAAGTAATGACAGCCTTTATGAAAGAGAGAAAAAGACCTCCTCGTCGAAACAAAACTCCGGAAGAAAACCAAAACTTTCAGATAGAGACCGTCGGGCTCATGAGAGTTTTTAGAAAGGATCACAAAAGTACAGCTCCTAAAATTACTTGCAGAGCGTGATGACTACCTCGAGAACCCAGTTTCCACCAAAACTGTTCACCAGGAGCTGCACAAAGCCCGATTTCACGAGAGGGCTGCAATCAGAAAACCACTACTTTCAAAAAAAATAAATAAAAAACGTTGCAAAGCCTTTAGAGTGGAGTAAAAACCTACAAAATTGGTCCCTAGAGCAGTGGAAGAATGTTATTTTCTCGGACGAGTTACCCTTACCTTATATCCGACCACCGTGTGAAGACAGCGAAAAGAAGCATTTGACCCAGACTACCTTCCTCCAACTGTTTAACATGGAAGAGGATCCGTGATGATCTTGGGGGTTATATCTTGGAAATCCACTGGCCCAATGGTTTCCGTTCATGGCAGAATTAATAGTTGAGACTATTTAAGCATTTAATCTGATCAAATTCATCCTATGGTTGCGGAACTGTTTCCGGAGGGAAACGCAGTCTTTCAGGATGATAATGCACCAATTCACACAGCTAAAGTTGTTACTGAATGGCACGAGGAACATTCTATCTGCAGTTGAACATCTTATTTGGCCACCACAGTCCCCAAATCTCAATATTATTGAACATTTATGGCTCATTTTAGAAAAATAAATAAGGAGTCGATATCCTCCACCATCATCACTACAAGAGCTGGAGATTGTTTTAGCTGAAGAATGAACAAAAATTCCTTTGGAAACAATTCAAACTTTGTACGAGTCCACACTTCGTAGAATTCCAGGTGTAATTACTGCCAAAGTGGTCCTATCCCATATTAAAATAAATTTGTTTGACTTTTTAAGGTGTTTCCATTATTTTGTCCAGCCCCTCTATGTATATATTATTTCCGGTCATTTCAGCCATGTACTCACACGTGCTTTTCTTGGACATTTTTGCTTCTCCGGATTTTTCCTCTCTCCTCTTTCTGTCGAAGACCCATGCTCGAAATATTATATACCCACTCTTTTATCCATCTTATACTGAACGTCTTGTGTACATCCTTTTGACTTTTGTTTAGTAATTTTTTTTATTTTTCGACTTGGCTATATATATATATATGTGTGTGTGTGTAAGAGTAAGTGAACAAACGAAAGAAAGTGACACTCAAGACATTTGGTAGAAATTACATTCAAATTTCAATATCAGTTTGACTCCATATGACTTACAGTATCGTAGGTGTACAAGATGGGCCAATCTCATCAGATAACAAGATCAGAGTGTTCTCTTAATATCTAATATGCATGTATGTATGTATGTATGTATGTATGTATATACACATATACATCTCTCTCTATATATACGTACATACATACACACCTACATGTGCGCACAAACAGACAAACACATAAACGCGCGCACACACACATACGTACTTAATACATACATGCATACATACATACAAACAGACAGACATAAACACACACATACATGTATTAAATTGTTCAATCAGAGAGCTGAATCGATAATAGTCCAAGTTGGCCAATCAGCCAAACGGAAAATATAGAAAAGTGAATTCTTTTCTAATTAATTATAGATGAGGAAAAGAGCCTTTCCCGGCTACTTGTGTAAATGAAACTTTGAATCACTATCTTAAGGTCGTAACTGAAGAGCAGTTAATGAATGTACTGGAACTTTCTAATTTAATTCACAAGTTGATGTGCAAATTTGCATATTTGTATTAATTTCAAACAGTTAACAAAATTATGAATATTCCACCAACACAGCTTGAAATTAAAATAGTTCAATATTTAGTTTTTATATTGTACTTTATATTGGCAGATTACTAATTTCGAATGAACGCATTTTAAAAAATATTTATTCACTCACGGCAACGCATTGACTGTAATTAATCACTTACAAACAAACTTAAAATCTGAATCTGCAATAAATTCAATACTTTTCATATGGTATCGAGAATTTTTTCCTACTATTGGTACAAGGCCTGAAATTTTAGGGGAGGTAGCAAGTCGATTACATCCACCCATTGCTCACCTGGTAATCGTTTTATCTACCCAGAAAGGCTGAAAAGCAAAGCTGATCTGGGGAGAATTTAAGCTTTAAACGTAAAATCGGAAAGAAATGCAGCAAAGCATTTTTCCAGCGCGTTAACGATTCTTTTCTACTCTAGGCACAAGGCCCGAAACTTTTGGGAAGGGGGGCAGTCGATTAGTTCGACCCTAGTACACAACTTGTACTTAATTTATCGACACCGAAAAGATGAAAGGCAAAGTCAACCTCGGCGGAATTTGAACTCAGAACGTAAAGACAAATGAAATACCGCTAAGCATTTCGCCCAACGCGTTAACGATTCTGCCAAATCGCTGCTTTTTGGTATTGAGAAATTTCAGATATATTTCATGAGATACACTTTATGAAAAAGACAGTACGTTTCAAATAATCTCAACGGATGATTGTAAGAGGAGGTCAAATTAGACAGTATATATTTATGGAAAATTCTGGAACACATAGGAAATAGGGGCTGTGGATTTTGCTTCGCAACATTGTTAGCGACAGAAAAAAATGTTTAAATGCGTTTTTATTGAACAAGAATGCCTTTAAGCTATTATCTCCAGCGAAAATATGCGCTATGTTTTGTTTTCCAAAGAGCAGTTCACATTTTACATAAGTAATCTAGCTTTGTACTACACAACTCTTATTTGAAAATTGGTTGGTGTATTTTTGGAGGATGGTATACTTTTCAATGGAGAAGGAGTGCAGGGTATCTGAGACTGGGCAGAGGGAGAAAGAAGGTTATCTTCGGTCTAGTTAAATAATTAGAATGCTTGGAACAGATTAAACTTGACTAAAGATACACAAGAGACAGCTGGTAATGTTAGTCCGTTTGATAAAGTCTAGTTACATAAGATTACAATTGAGAGTATTGGTTAAACTGATTACATCGGCACCACGACTTAACTGGTATTTTGTCTTCTGATTAAACTCTGAATGAGGTTTAGTCGATACTGTCGGTAATTAAAAAACTAAATATGACAAAACATCTTATCCGATGCTCTGACGATTCTAGCGCCCCCCTTTTGTATCGTAACAATAATGATGAAAATGGTAACGAACTGGCAAAGTCGTCAGAGCGTTGAATAGAATGCCTCGTGGTATTTGTCTCTACTCTCTGCGTTCTGAGTTCATATCTCACTTTGCTTTCATCATTTGGGATCGATGAAAAAAATTACCAGTCTAGGGCAGTGGATTAGCGGAACTTTTAGAAGATCCGGTGAGAATCAGTGTGCTACCTATTGCAGTTCAGTGCTTTCTGGCTGCAACTTCTGCGACGATGCTGGTGCGAAGTTGTATCGGCTCCAGTCCGTACCATTTCTTTTAGACAAACATGGTGTCATAGAGAGAAAGCTTACATGCATGTGTAGCTGCCAGATTCCTCCAAAATGTCTTACCCAAGCTTGCACATACATGTGCAAATGATGCATAATCAACCTCTACAAAGGATGCCCTATATGATAAAACTAGATCTTTGAAGGAAATCTACAGAGATTATACCAGTTCCACAATACTTGACTGAAATATGATATACATATTGCAAGCAGTATAACATCTTTTTATGCAGATGCTCCATTTCCCTACTAGTTTCTCCCTATCCTTTCTTCTAGTGACTAATCCTATTCAAATTGGGACAGTTTTCCAGCAGAACTACAGGATTTTACTTGTAATTTATTACTCAATCAACTGCAGAACCGTTCTACAAGAAGCTATAAAAGAACGAATACGAGTTATATGTAACGAATGATCAGTGGTTGGCACGGATGAACAACAACAGCAGATATTTTATTTAATGTAAACGATTTAGTGTCATGCTGTCGTTGCATTATTTTGCTTATCTTTTGCCTTAATGTGCCTAATTAAAGCACAGCGTGCATTGGTTTCCCTGTAGGCACTACTACGGCTACATTTGTTAATTTATTGCAATTTCCAACTCCATCTGAAATAACTTTGGAATGAAAATGTGTCCAAGTAATTGCAATGCACAAGTGACAAATCATTCAATTGGATGTAGTGATTTCATTATTGATTTATAAAAAAGAATAACTAAAAATAATCATTCTAAATTCTTTTAAATTCTGCAGTGGCTAATGGACCAACTTAATAAACATATTAATGTAACGAATACTGATTATTGGGTACCATCAACAGACATTTTAATATAATTGTAAACATATTCATATACGTGTGAGTGTACAATCATTCGTGCATGTATTTATGTACACACATGCAGACAGGCATGCACACATACGTACATGTATATTTATATATATATATAAGATAATAAGAGTGAAAAAACTACAGAAGACTTGTGTTATATGGTTAAAGTATATATTTAAATTATGTCAGAAAAATGTTAGAAAAATGTTATAAAATCTTTTTGGTATATAAACATTGTATTTTGAGAAATAACCGGTTTCGTGTTGTCTTTTCAAATTTCTCTACTTCATTGTAACGTGTTTGCTCCAATATATATATATATGTGTATTCTTCTCTGGATAAGAAATGAAGAAATTCAAAAGATT
>NC_142933.1:77517061-77519561 GCF_046866305.1 Octopus bimaculoides
ATAAAGTGGAAGCCGCCATTTTGGAGGATCACCGCATAACCATTCACAACCATTTGCACAAGTGGAAGTTGTCTACACTAGGGATTTCCCGGATGCTCACAACTTTTCAAAAGCAGGAACGAGTCAATTGCTTCCAGGCTCTTTTGGCAATGTGCCAGGAAAACGTTAACTTTTTCGGCAAACTTATCACACAGAATGAAATATAGGTCTATCACTATAATCCTGAGACTAAAGTCCAGTCGAAGCAATGGAAGTATGATAAATCACCACCCCCAAAGAAAGCTCGTGTCTAACCCTCAGCAGGCAAGGTGATGATGCTCACAGTCTTTTGGGACCATCGCGGAATAATGATGAGGGATTTTCTGGCAAAGAGCACCACAATTAACGGGGAATATGATGTTTCTCTGCTGTAGAAATTGCAGGACGCCATCAAAGCAGAGAGTCCGCCTCCTCCAAGACAACGCCCTAGTTCACAATGCACATGTTGCTCAGATGAAAGCACACTCCTGTGGCTATGAATTCCTTCCTCATTCCCCTTACTCTCTTGACCTCCCATCATCTGACTTCCACTTCTTTCCAAACATGAAGTCTTTTTTGAAGAGGAAGCACCTTTCGGATGATGATGAACTTTCCAAGGTAAAGTCCTGGCTCCAGACGCAGCCTACCGACTTCTACAGACGAGGTCTTAATAACTGCATAAAGCGATGAGCAACTGTGTCACCATCGGTAATGGCTTGCCAAGTTTCGTTTAATCCAGTCCTTGGAAAGTGGGGCAACGGAAATCGTTAATGAGCTCCCCTCCAGTATATATACACACACACTTACACACACACACATATATATATATGCATCCATAGATAGGTAGATATGTATTGATAGATAGAGATATAGAGAGAAAGAGAAAAGGGTGAGATAGAGCAAGTTGTATACAAGCCCAGATAAACAAACGGACAGAGAGACACAGTTGACATTGTAACGAAACATCAAAACAACAAATCTTGAAAAGCTGGAATTGTATGCGTATATACATGTGTGTGTATACATACATACATACATACACACACACACACACACACACACACACATACACACACACACATATAGAGAGAGAGAGAAAGAGAAAGAGATAGAGATAGGTAGATAAATAAATAGATAGAAATATGTATGTTTATATGGTATATGTATGTATTTATGTATGTATACATGTATGCATGTATGTATGTATGTATGCATGCATGTATGTATGTATGTATGTATGTATGTATGTATGTATGCGTGTATGTATGTATGTATGTATGTATGTGTGTGTATGTGCAGTGTGTATGAATCCGTAAATGTATACATACTTGTTGTAAAGAAGTGCATATATGTTAATAATGCGCTGTTGGTTTCATATTTTTTACAATATCTTCTTGAATATCTGAAAAAGTTCCCATGTTATTTACAAGAGACAAATGTAATCTAGAATGAAACATCTCTCGTTTTCTCTTCCCCCAAACTAAACAAGAGTGAAACACAAGAGAAGAAATAATAATAAATAAACATATAATAAACATATATATAAAAAAAAAATTAAACCGAAAGGAACCAATTGTCGAGAATCGAGAAATACGTGTAGCCTCATTTGACAATAATAATAACATAAATTCCATGAAGTTTATTTCTTATGTGACTTTTTTAATATTTGTTCTCGGCTCTCACATGCTCCGACATTGCAGTCTTTCATACAAGCACGCATACACACCACGCAAAAACGCACTCTCTCTCTCTCTCTCACACACACACACACACACTTACACACAAACAAACAAACGCTGATATTTATATAGATATGTACATCATCTTGCGTTTATGCTCACTAGCGCACGCACTCATAAAGGCACTCACGTTTACACAGAAATACATGCACACAACTGCATACATTGTACATAAAAGTGCTCTCTTGTACTTTCCCTCTTTCCCTTTTACTGACCTAACGATTAGATGAGGTCAAGGTTGTTTAAGAACCTCTAAAGTCGTAGATTTAGATATATTTACTCTGTCTCATTCATAATTCATTCTAAGGTGTTCTACCGGTGTTTCAATAGTATTGTTATCTGTATGGTTGACACAGAAATCATCATCATCATCGTCATCATCATCATCATCATCATTGTTGTCATCATCATCATTATCATCATCATCATCATCATCATCATCATCATCATCATTATCATCATCATTATCATCATCATCGTCATCATCACCATCACATCATCATCATCATCACCACCATCATCATCATGAATATCATTACATAGAAACAAGTACAGACATATACAGAATAAAGACTAAAGCGACTACTTCAGGTAGAGTACCCAATAAATTTGTAGACAGAGATAGGGAGGATAAGACTAGTCCATTGTTCTCACCTTATAGTTTCTAAAGGAAACAGAACTAGACCACATACACGCACACAAATATATATATATATATATATATATATATATATATATATTTA
>NC_142933.1:77522061-77537061 GCF_046866305.1 Octopus bimaculoides
TTATGTAATATGTTTACAAATAATGTAAACTGCTGGTCTTCCACAAACAATTTTGTCCGGACTTGTGTCTCAGCGGGGAACATTCTAGGTGCAATCCTATGGTCATTCGTGACCGAAGGGGTCTTTACCATTATACATACACACATAAAACAGGCGTAAATTTATAATTTACTAACCTTAATTAATCTGCTTTTAAACTGATTAACACCTTTACAATTCTTTATAATTCTTATCAATTATTTTTAACATGTATGACCTTTAGAATTCCTTTTCTCATTTTTATGAATTCATATAACATTTTCTTAATACTCCACATAATTATCAATAATCCTACCTACCTACTTTTTACCTACAAGATTTTAAGTGATTTGCATTATTCAAAAAATAGTGTGATTATATTGATAAGTAAAAATGTTGGGATTCATGCTTTTCTGGTTTTGTTTTTTTTTTTCTTTGTTTTTAATGCGACTATCGCCTAGGTTTCTACCTTCTTCATTTATTCTCGCCTTTCGACTGGTAACTTCATAACGGCTAGATAAACGATCTTTAAGTTTCGATATTCAAATAACTTGAATTTATATCCTTTATTTCTTTTATGTTAAATCTGATTTACTATCTAATGTACTTTCATTATTCTAGTATACACATGTATTTGTTTGTGTCAACGTTATCTTCCCTCCAACTGCGTTGTCCGCTTTCTCTGTTTCTATCTTAGTATTTATTGGTTAGAATTGTTGACAACTGTGATTATTGCTATCTTTACATATTAATTATCTTTCTTTTTTTGTTCCTCCCCTTCATTTTCCCTCCTTTTCCTCTGAAATTTCGTAGCGATCTTCGCTATATTCTGCGTTTTGTCATATATTATTTTCCCTGAATAATAAGTAACTGGATCACTCCTAATTAAAGCTTAATATTCTATTAGTTCTGCAATAATTAATTGGTGCACTTTAAAACAAAAGGTATTAAGTAAATGAATAAGCAACACAAATATATTAACCACCCCTTTGATGTACTAAACAATATAACCAAAGAAAAGGGATTTTTTAGAAGAACGTTGACAGCTGACTTAAAAAATATTTTGACTGTGTCAAATGTCATGCTTGACGTCCGATATCTGCTGGTATATAATCCTGTTTTGCCAGCACCTGTTTTTATGGGCGATGTCGGCAAGTTTATTGACCTTATTAGATTAAATAAGCCTTTTACCTATTCTATAATTTACAGCCTTATTCCGATAACCACCTCTTCATTGACTGCGTATAGTCAAATTTTGGCGTTTCTTAAATATTTGTAATTTTAACTCGAAAATTCACATTTTGTTGACCTGTTGAGAAAAAATCATGTCTGCTCGCTTGTATATTTGGTAAACCTGATTACATATTGTTATGGATGCTATTCTTGCAACCTCACAATAAAGGATTTTAATAAAACAACTGTAGCAATACCAGACAACTCATTCATTGTCTTTATTAAGTTTTTATGCCATACTTACGAATCTATTCTTCTTTGGATACTATTAGAGCAGCGGATTACCAAACAACAGAGAACTTCCCTTCATCGATGCATGTCGCATTAGGATAATGCATTTCTCAAGTGTTTGATTTGCATCATTCTGTGTAGCCATCAACTGTGGTGTGCTTCACTTTGATATATTTGCCTAGATCCTTAATAGACCCATTTAATTAAATATGTATGTGTATGTGTGTTTGTGTGTGTGTGTGTTTGTGCGTAGTATGCATGTGTGTGTGTATGTGTGTGTGTCGGTATGCATATGTGGTTCAGAAGCTCACTTGGCAACAGCATGGTTTTGCACCTTGAGTGAGTGTTTCTACTATAGCTCGGGGTGAGCGATTTCGGTAGACTGGAACTGTCTTGAATCCCGTCAGATATATATATAAGTGTATGTGTATATATATATATATATATATATATATATATATATATATATACAGAGATACATAGAGAGAGGGGGGAGATGGGGAGAGAGGGGGGAGAAGGGGAGAGAGAGAGGGAGAGAGAGAGAGGGGAAAGAAAAACAGAGAGACAGCCAGATAGATAGATAGATAAATCAAATCCAGTTACAAGATTTTGGTCGGTTTGGGGCTAACTCCGATTCATGTGGTTGAGAAGCAAATTTCTTACCACACAGCCACACCCGCGCCAATAAAACATGTATTTGCATCCCTGGGTATATGTATGACTGAGTTTGTATGTTTGTCTTTATATTTATATTAGTTTTCCCCTGTGGAGGCGCAATGGCCCAGTGGTCAGGGCAGCGGACTCGCGGTCGTAGGATCGCGGTTTCGATTCCCAGACCGGACGTTGTGAGTGTTTATTGAGTGAAAACACCTAAAGTTCTACAAGGCTCCGGTAGGGGATGGTGGCGAACCCTACTGTACTCTCTCACCACAACTTTCTCTCACTCTTTCTTCCTGTTTTTGTTGTACCTGTATTGTATTTCAAAGGGCCAGCCTTGTCACACGCTGAATCTCCCCGAGAACTACGTTAAAGGTACACGTGTCTGTGGAATGTTCAGCCACTTGCACGTTAATTTCACGAGCAGACTGTTCCGTTGATCGGATCAGCTGTAACCCTCGTCGTCGTAAGCGACGGAGTGCCAACCACCACCAGTGTTCTCCCCTTCACTGCTTGAGTTTTTTACGTCCTCATAAAGTAACGGTATGACAAAAGAGAACAATAGAACAAGTACCAGACTTTAAAAAGAAGTACAGCGATCGATTTGTTCGTTTAAATCTTTGAAGATTGTGCCGATCGTATGGCTGAAATAAGTGAAAGGTAAAAGATAAAAATGATGTATATATTGATCACTCTTAGTTTTGTCAACTGACTAGAACTTACTTCGATAAGGAGGTCTCATTTTGGTCGAAGCATACCTGTTACTTTCATTTGGCTTACAAACTATATTCACTCCAATACTGCATTTTCTATGCATACCAAAACTTCAGTTTAATTGATTTTGTCGGACTTATCTGCGTTCTTTGTGGGGCACCGACATCTTTAAAATATTCATGGAGAATTTTTCGTGGTATGTTGTGAATTTATGCCGTTTCCGTTTTCTGGAAATTGTCTCATTATTTTTATTAATATACTGCTTAGTGCCAGAAGGTATAGTCTAGCCACAAGCTGTTCATTTTATGATGTACAACTTTTTAACATCATTGTGAGCAACCTTATTTAAAACGTTCCAGCATTTTTTCTAATATTTCAAATGTATATATTACCATATTCTTGTCCAACGATAAAGATAATAAAAAAAAAACTAGAAAAAATCAAACGCTTAACAACTTTTAAAATATTTCCTGAATATGTATATGCATCCATACATACATGCATACATACATCTACATATATATATATGTATATATGTGTGTGTGTATATATATATATATGTGTGTGCGTGTGTGTGTGTGTGTATGTATGTGTGTGTGTGTGTATGTATGTATGTATGTATATATATGTATATATATATATATATATATATATATATATATATATATATATATATATATATATATATATATATATATATGTATACATGTATATATATATAATATATACATACAATATTAGATATGTGCATATATACACAAGGGTACTACACGAGTACCTATCGCTAAAAAATAGACGTCAAAAAATACTTCTGTACCATCGAATAGTCACAAAACTATTACAGACATGATAGGAAAAAATATCAGTGAACAATAATAATGTCTTACTTCTACTGGGTCAGAACAAGTAAATGCTGGTGAACCTGGTACCGGTTTCGAAATTTAGCGCCAAATTTCATCATCAGCCAAAGTCTGCCTGTACGGCTGATAATTCGCTTACCACTCGTAATGGTATTTTAATAATATTATCCCTATATATATTTATCAATATATTTATATAGGCGCAGGAGTGGCTGCGTGGTAAGTAGCTTGCTTACCAACCACATGGTTCCGGGTTCAGTCCCACTGCGTGGCACCTTGGGCAAGTGTCTTCTACTATAGCCTCGGGCCGACCAAAGCCTTGTGAGTGGATTTGGTAGACGGAAACTGAAAGAAGCCCGTCGTATATATGTATATATATATATATGTATGTGTGTTTGCGTGTCTGTGTTTGTCCCTCCAACATCGCTTGACAACCGATGCTGGTGTGTTTACGTCCCCGTAACTTAGCGGTTCGGCAAAAAGAGACCGATAAAATAAGTACTAGGCTTCCAAAGATTAAGTCCTGGGGTCGATTTGCTCGACTAAAGGCGGTGCTCCAGCATGGCCGCAGTCAAATGACTGAGACAAGTAAAAGAGTAAAAGAGTATAAATGTGTGTGTGTGTGTGTGTATCTACAGAGAGAAAGAGAGAGAGAGAGAAGGGAGCGGCAGAGAGAGGCGAAGGTCGCAAAGAAATTATAAATTTCAGTTTATCTCTTCACTGCACCACATGAGCAAACGACTCTGTGCTTCGACTGACATCTTTCCTCAGTCGACACTACGCTTTGTACTACTTTTCTCCGAAATCATTATCTTGCCGACTACTGCGAACAAGCATGCAATCAGACGTTGCCAAAATATTGTGGTTAAACTGGTTTCGTGTTGTTTAGTTTATGCTGACCTTTAAAGATTAACAAGAGCGTAATTAATTCTATTTCGATTCAAGTGCGTATATGTGCATCTATATATGTACTGACATTGTGTTGAAGATATTTCAAACACGTTATCTTTTCCCTATTTTCATAGTATCTTTTTCTTTCTTCTGTCTCTCTTCGTCTTCTTCCTCTTCCTCCTCCTCCTCCTCCTCCTCCTCCTCCTCCTCCTCCTTTATATTCTCTCTTTCTCTTTCTCCCTCTCACCCTCTCTCCGCCTTCTGTTTGTCTCTCATTCGCCTTAGTTGTTGAATAGTTCAAAACACGATATGAGTGCAACGTCTCACGCAAACAACAACTTTAGACCTAATATGATCAGTACCATCAACTGGAAAAATGTCTTTCATTTTGAAAGTATAAATGTATAATGTATATAGTGCAAAGTATATTACATAAAATATAATATATTTAGTACGTAATGATTTCTACTATAGGCACAAGGCCTGAAATGTTGGGGAAGGGGACTAGTCGATTACATCGACCCCAATGTTCCACTGGTACTAAGTTTATTAACCCTGAAAGGATGAAAAGTAAAGACGACCTCGGTGAAAATTAAATTCAGAACGTAGCGACAAACGAAATTCTGTTAAGCATTTCGTCCGGTGTGCCAACGATTCTGACAGCTCACCGCCTTAATATGATATTATTATTAATATTTTATTGTCTTTGCACAGCTTCTAACGCTGGAGATGTACTACGATGTTAGCAGTTCACTACCACTGAACTAAGGTAACACACCTTATTTTTCGAGCACCATCCGGAGCGGATCCAAGCAGTGCTGTTTTCTGCAAGTGCTCCGCCCTTATTGCAGCCTCTATTTGTTCCATGTACTTCTCAAGATTTTTACTCACTGTTCCCATGGCTCCGACAATTATTAGTACTACTACCCTCTTTTTCATCGACAACACCTGCTTAACATCCCAAGCTAACCTGTTATATCTATCGACTTTTCTTTCCAACTTATTGCATACCTTGTTGTACGCTGGGCAAGCTATATCTATGATTATTATTATTATTATTAACTCCCACTACTTGACTGATACTTATTTGACGATTCTGCCAGCTTGCCGCCTTCTTTTTAATCTAAAAGAATCAAAAGATCTTCCTACGCCTTAGGGTCATACGGCCAATTTTCCAGATTCTGTGACGTATAAATTCCCCCTCTTCACTGAACGTGATACCGGTCCATTGCAGGATTATTCATTTTTGTGAGCCGAGTGGACGGGGGCAACGGGAAATAAAGAATTTTGCTCAGGTTAATAGGATGACCTTTTAGCTGTCTGCTAGTTCCATAGAAAGAATTGGAACTTAAAGCTTTTCAGGAATTGTTCACAATGTGTGAAAATATTTCAGTTTCTGTACATGTTTATGTTGGCTTGGTTTAAAATGAGGACTCGCAGACTTTTTTGCTTTTTAAAATATATTGTCAGACAAAAGTATATGAAATATTTTATTTCCTTCTGAACAGGCGTATGGTAAAAATACCATCCCACCCTGCGATATAGAACATTTGAAAGGAAAGAACACATAGCGGAAAAATTGGGTAATGAGCGCAAATACAAAATAGAAACAGTAATAACGTGAATCATGCTAAAAGGCCTAACACGCAGGAACTATCTTGTATCTTTTACTTATTTCAGTTATCGAGAACGGCCATACTAGGGCACCACCTTGAGGAGATCAGTCGAGCAAGTCGACCATAGGACTTATATAAGAGTGTGTGCATGTATGTATGTATGTATGTATGTATGTATGTATGTATACGACGAGCTTCTTTCGGTTTCTGTCTACGAAATCTTTTCACAAAGTTTTGGTTGGCCTGCAGCTATAATAGAAGACACTGCTCCAATACAGCGCGCAGCGGGACTGGACCCAAGACCACAAGAAGCTAGCTTCTTAACCGCACAGCTACGCTTGCGTGGAAAATTTAAGAATAGATTTCAAACGTGGTAATCATGAACATCATACTCACCGATGGTTAAACTTCATGATAAAATTGCAATAACAAGAAAAGGGTAAACTTAGCAAATTTAATGAATGCAAACATGAATCGTGGAGGTGCGTGGCTTAGTGGTTAAGTTGTTGGCCTCATGATCGTAAGATTGTGGTTTCGATACACGGACCGGGCGACGCGTTGTATTCTTGAGGGAAACACTTCATTTCATGTTGAACCAGTACAGTCAGTTGACAAAAATGAGTAATCCTGCAATGGACCAGCGTCTCGTCCAGGTGCTAAATATATACGCCATGGGAATCGGGAACCTGACCCTATGTGGCTCGAGAAGGAACTTCACTTCTTTGCTTTTTTAAACACGAATCATATAATATAAAATAATATATGTGACAGCGGTTGTAATTGCAAACTAAATGGATTCGCATTCAGATATACTGATATCGGAATATCGAAACCAAAACAAGAAGCAAGATGGAAGTCAGTGTACTAAGCTTGAACTTTTTTTATCAACCAGGAAAGGATGATAGGCTAAATCCTGGAAAGCATATTTAATTTGATGCTTTACCGTTTATAATGCTAGCGATGATGACAACAAGGACGACGGTGATGGTAATGTTGGTGATTATAAGGATATGTCAAATAATTAGATTCCAGCGAGGCGGTGTTTTTCATATGAAACAATATTCCAAACGGACTGTGTAATCTTCATGGCTGAGATCTTTCCTGAAATTTCAAATCTCAAGTCAATTCTAGTTGAAACTATTCTCTACCTCAACTCAAAATGAAACAGTAAGCTATGGGAGAAATGATAACGCAATAGCATTCCTGTAAACGAAAGAAAATCATATAGTTGTACTTTCCTTACATAAGTAAATTCTGTGACTATAACAGATTAGAAAAATGCATTTAGATTGTCGCAATAATTGTTACTATTTTAATGTCGCTATCATTATATCTTGAAGATATAGCGTGTACTCTTATCTATCGACATGGCTCATGCTGTTATTTGACAGTAATACCAAAATAAGCGTGAAAAGTGCATGTCTTTTTATGATCAAACCATATGTTCTGTATGACTGTTAGCTGAACTACATGGGTCCTTTTAAGGCCTTTTAAGAATACGGGGTGCAGTTATGACTTTGGTATGAAATTTAACATACACAGTTTTGCTTTCCTCTACAAGACTTATTTGGAAAAATAAGATTTTCGTACAGTCAAAGAAATAATAATTAGGAAAGCAAAAACTGATAGTGAAAATATACTGTTATTAAGAGACGTTGATATATTTTGTTGGAATGTGTTTACTCAAGTGAAAACATAATGAATTAAGAATATAGTATTAAGAAAATGTGGATGTATAATTCATTACCTATTCAGAAATATAATAGGTTTGAAATATTTTATTAATCTAAAATCTCATGTTTCTAAGCTTGGACTAATTCTGAGTATCCATTAAGGAAATGGAGTTTGGAAAATAAAATTTCATAAGATTCTGAGGTGATATGCTGACGGAGTACCTTAATCTTAGTTTAGGGTTGCGCAAAAGATAGGATTCTCCATTTTATAATAATAGATGTTTTGGCTGAATTTAAAACCCAAATAAAGCATGATAGTTCGATATCAGCACTACGTTCTAATTGCTAAAATTATGAGATGGGAAATGTGTTTTTGAATGAATTAGCGATTAAAGCTACTATAATACTGAGGTGGAATTGTTGGTGACCGTTGCACAGTAAACTAAATATTTCCTTGCGTAGTTTCTTCTATGTTGGTGTCGGATCAATTTCAGTTGTATTTTTGGGTGAGATGTGTTTTTAACACACCATTGAGCAGTGTACTTAAAACAGGGCAGTCAGCAAATTATATAGGACATAGTATTTATTGGTTGTGATTATTTAACTACTCTTGGTCTTGAATAATTTTTGTTGTGTGATTGGCTTCTTATTGCTTTAACAACATTTTCTTTAATATTTTTTGATCCACATCTATTACAGACACATTCTAACGTCATATGACAGCTCTTCGGTTAGAATACATTTTTTATTCACATAATACAACCAATACATACGTTAGCCATTTCTTTAATAATATACCTCTTGCTTAATTGAATTATACCCAGTCTTTGTCGGTGATTAACATAGTAGACTGAACCAATTATCGTCTCATTCATTCCTATTTAATCTCTTAATCTGTATTCACTGCATGTGTTTCAGCAAACCATACAATACCATATTTTTATATAGTCTATTCCCAATAGATGTAATAGTTCTCCAACTGCTAAATACTTTATTTAATTAAATTATTTAAAAGTTTTATTTCAAATATTATTTTCAGATACATACAGAGCCCTATCTGTATGTCGTATGTGTATTGCAAACCCACGCGATACACACGTAGTATGTATGTAAGCTTTAAATATCATGGCAGTGATATTGTAGAAACAATATGATAGCTCCCCATAAAAATATATTGTTTTTAAGTCCGTTCTTCTACTTTTTGAGTTCAAATAATGCATGCATCGACTTCGCTCTTCTCTTAATGACCTCTGAAACATCTAGTAATATACTAAAATACATTCAATTATGTTACCTTTAAACAAATGGCATAATTCGCGGTGGAAATAAATATTATAATATTATAAATAACAAATGTGTTATATATCATGCTAGAAACATTTTTGAAAAAATATATATTCATAGTTAGGTGTGCTTGCTTGCCAGTTAGTCTGACAACATTGACTGAAATTCTTGCAATTCAATAGATAAATTTTGCAAGCATTCAACGTAAAAAATTCATAAGAAAATTGCGTATTCAGAAGTCTTATATTCTTGTGATATTCAAGAGATTGTAGAGAAAACGTTGTTTATTGTATCTAAGTGCAAATGTATTGTTTTACACCAGCTGCTAGCCAAACTGAAGGAAAAAAACACACCATATAATGAATGGAGAATTCGCATATTGTTCAATATTGCTATCATATATTCATGTGTGCATTTATATATTTATGTGTGTGTTTATGTGTTTATGTGGGCGTACGTGTGTGCGTATGTGTACGATCACATATTGAAATAGTTTGCCATTCATATAACCATATAAATATTTGTTTCCAGGCATCCGCATTAATGATTTACATTGTGTATTTCACTATCCATTTATTTTCGCTATTGTCGATATTAATTTCAGCAGAAATTTTATTTTTATTCTGATCTTTCTTCAATTTTGATACAATGCATTCTCCTTTATGGAGCAGAAATGTGGCACTTCTTGAAGACCTTGGCAAAGAGGAACAACGGCTACGATAGCAGAGTCCTGACAACCATCACTTTTCCAACAAAGAGCTGCATCTGTGCACACATCAACCCACAGCCTTCCACTGTATAGCTATCCGTCGCATCCGTTGGTACGAACATGTCCTCCATCTTTTGCTAGCTCATCCTATCAGGATTATACTCTCATTGAACACAGCAGGTGCAGGCTGGAAGAGGCCTGGTGGCAAGCCCTGCACCAGATGGTTGGATGTGAATGGAGATTTTCAGAAGCTCAGTGTCACCGGAGATGATTCAGAGGCACTGATACAGAACCACCAACGATAGAGATCACTGGTGGACTTGATCGTCTTTACGCATGATGACATCTTTGGGATCACTAGCCTGGGATGACCCCAGTCTCATGAAGCTATGAGCATGAAGCAGAAGCAGCAGGTACATGCATGTATAACAATACGAATGTATGTATATATATATATATATATATATATATATATATATATATATATATATGTAAGTTTATCTTAATAATATTGATGCGATTCTACCATGTACTGTTCTCTCTCATCCTTTCTCAAATTCTTTTTCTCCCCTTCACCATTTCCTACGTGTCTCTTTGTCTCTCTCCTTCCCTCTTATTCCTTCCCGCTTTCTCCTTTACTCTTTCTCTCTCTCTCTATCTTTCTCTCTCTCTCTCTCTCTCTCTCTCTCTCTCTCTCTCTCTCTCTCTCTCTCTCTCTCTCTCTCTCTTGTTGCTCACATGTGAGCATCGTCCATCTTTCTTTTCCTCACGTGATCATCTTTCTTTTCCGTCAGTCCGTCGTACAGACCACACGTATTCTTCTCAGTATCCTCTTCTATCTTTTCTCCAGTCAAAAACAATATTTCCCCAGCTTTCGCTACTTTACCTCGTCTGGCCTAACGGCCCTCTGTGTTTATTTTTCTTTGGTTTGTTGTATGTCTCCACTGTCCTGTTTTTGTTACCAACTTTGACCTTCCGCAAATCCGAAATTTTATTTTGCTTCGTGCGAGTAACTGCCTTTCGAAGTCTCATATTGTCGTTCAATGCTCGAAATACGGAGTAGACAGACAGCCGACAACTGATGAAGGGTCGTTCTTTATGTTACTTGTCTTGTTTTACATTGTTTCTCTCGTTGTTTGCATACCCATTGTTTTCCTATTTCATGTTGTTTACGTTTTGTGACGTTCTGTACTCATATATACATATATATATATATATATATATATATATATATATATATATATATATATATATATATGTATGTATGTATGTATATATAAATATAAATATATATATATATATATATATATATATATATATATATATATATATATATATATATATATATATATATATATATTTATATATATATATTCAAATATACATACATACATATATATATATGAATATATATATATAAATAAAGAGAGAGACTTAGAAATATTAATAACTCTATATATAAATATATATATATATATATATATTATTATTATTATTATTATTATTATATAAAGAGAGTGAGAGAGAGACAGACAGACAGACAGACAGACGGACAGATAAATCGTCATTTGCATGGTAAAGAGAAGGAGAACGATGAAGCAATGGCATACGTATCTATTTTTAATATTTTCCGGTAGATTTGAATTTGAATATGTTAATCGTTGTTGATTTTGGAATTTCAAACGTATGTGTATTATGAATACATTCATTTCATTAGATTAAATGGAATAGGTTATGGACACACATTTTTATGAAAGAAGTAGATGTTCTTCAATGAGAAGATATACGAATCTATCGGAATGTATTAAGGATGTCATCGAGTTATGTATATATATATATATATATATATATATATATATATATATATATATATATATATATATTGTTGTACATGGGGATGGTCATATTGCCAGTTTAGCCAATAAAAACACACGCACAGTATATTTGGTGTTAATTTGCTTCAGCTTTATATTACATTAATCTTAATCTTATTTCGGCCAGAGTTCTTTCGTCACACTTCTGTGACCTCATCAGTGGTCCTTTGTTTCCTTCTTTCTTATGTATGTCTCACCTTGCTAACTATCAGCCATTTTGTATTTTGTATTCCTATTGTATGTGTCTACGCATGCGTGTCCTTCAATGTGTCTGTGTCTTTTGTAAGTGCATGTGTGTATGGGGAGTGTCTGTATCATCTATATTATCTGTTAATACGTGTTCGTTTGTATTTGTTTTTATTTATTTATTTGTTCATGTGTGTGTTTTTTTGTTTTTTTGTGTTTAATTAAATTTTGTTAACGTATGTAGTATTTAATTCCATTTGTTTATCTATGTATTGTATTATACTTTGTTCATATTATTATTGGTTTATGGGTAACATGTCACATGCTGTGGTTTGTGGTTTGTTAGTGGTGTGTGTTAGTGTTCCATTCTAGTTTCCTATTCAGGCTAGGTTTCTCTTCTATTATGTGTGTAGCTTCAGTAATTTGTCTAAGTGCTGCATCACTGCTATGTGTAGATAAGATTTTAATTTCTATGTTGTTAATTGAGCCTCTATATTCTTGCTCAGCGTGCTGGTACAGAACTGATGAGTTCTTCCCTTCCTTAAGTTCCCTCCAATGTTCGTTTGCCCTCTCTCCTATGCTCCTTGCTGTTTCGCCTACATATGTCATTTTCTTATTTCTGCATCGTCCTTCTGTACATCTTATACTATAGACCACATTTCTGGTTTTGCAGTTCGAAATAAGATTAAGATTAATGTAATATAAAGCTGAAGCAAATTAACACCAAATATACAGTGCGTGTGTTTTTATTGGCTAAAATGGCAATATGACCATCCCCAAGTACAACAACATCTGTTTCAACACATGATTTCACATCAAAAATCTTGCAAAACAAATATATATATATATATATATATATATATATATATATATCCGTGTGTGTGTGTTTAAATATATATATATATATATGTATATATATATATTTACAAAACACTCCCACGCACACACACACAGATGCACACATACATACACACACATACGCACACATACGTACACACCCTCACACATACATACGGTTGCTCTCACACACACACACACCACAAGGACGATCAAAACAACACATACACACTCGGACAAAGAGATATACGCACAGTCTCACGTACACACACCTAACATCCCCACCGACACAAAAAACACTCAAACACACACTCATATACACATTCTACAATAAACTCTGGGACCAATAAAAACGGCACACACACACACACACACACACACACACACACACACACACACACACACACACGGACACAAACACACATATATACACACACATAGAGATGTGCACAAAACCAGTCCCAAAAACCAGTGAACCATGACAGACTGTCACAGACCAACCAAAAATAAAAAATCTTCTTTAACTCTTCTTCCCTCCCACCCCAGCTAGCCAGTCATACTGTCTCTTAAGACAGTAAAACATTCCTTCAATATACACAAGAGAAAAAGGCCAGGTCAGTTCCTTCTCAATTTTATTCGCTTGTCAAAGAATATGTATAAGAATATGTATATGTATTTTTCCATATGTGTATTTTCATACACTGTTTTTAACACTGTTTTTAACAATTTCACCTTAATATCAGAGAATGTGTGACAATCAGTATGTAACACTACAAAGTTCATACAAAGCTTTATACTTTAAATATATTTTATCATCAAAGAATGTATATATGCATTTTAATACTCAAACTGTTTTTTAACATTTTTTATTATTCTCAAAGACTTTTGATAATCTTTTTCTAAAAAAGTGAAACCGGTTAAGTAAATAAATATTTTTGAAAAATAAGTGCATTTTCAAACCTTCTTTCATATATATTTATATATATATACATATATATATCTCTCTCTCTCTCTCTGTGTGTGCGTATGTGTGTGTGTGTGTTCAAATATATATATATATATATATATCAATGAGAAGGTGAATCTCAGCAGTCTTTTTGTGTACACAATTGGGACAGACCATACTTTTCTCTTGCAGGGTTCAAATTTCATTTGCGTATCCATGAAAAACGAGCCTCCGCCAACTACTCTGCCTATATCTCTGTGCACACCTTTCAATACCGTGTATGTCATAAGGTCTGCAAATCTAATGGAGGCTCCAAAAGACATTTTAAAATCCACAAAGATCAGAACTTAACTGCAATTCTTGGTGGTCCAAATCAGATATGCAATCTATGTTGGTGTGTTTTCAATACATTGTTTGGTTTAAAAAGCCACATCCGACCCCATGGTGGATCTCAGATGTAAGTACATGAAGTGGTCAGACTTTGTATAAGGAGTAGACAACCACTATATAGTGCAAAAGACAGTGATTGTTATATCTTTACTTCTTTCATGGAGCTTTGTACTGGCGGTGCAAGGAGAACATTGAAGGTGAAATCGAAAGCAGGTCACGTATATCCTGCATCGAAAATATACTACCTATGCACACAAACACACATTCACTCACATAAAATGAATGAAAAGGGCTGATGCTAAAGAAAAGGTTAAAGCGGAGAAAATTCTATAATTATTCTATTCTATGATTTATATATACATATACATATACATACATACATACATATATATATATATATATATATATATATATATATATATATATATATATACACGATATATATATTTATTTATTTATGGGTTTCAGCCAAGTGGCTGCGGTCATGCTGGTGCATATTCTTTTATTCTTTTACTTGTTTCAGTCATTTGACTGCGGCCGTACTTACACACAGATGCACGCGCGCGCGCGCACACACACATACACACACACGTGTCTGTGTGTGTTTTGCAAAGCCTTGCTGTGGACGATACAAACATAAACCCATTTTTACTACACACCTGATGTATATGGAAAGAAATAAGCCATTTCACGGTTTGTTGACGTTGTTCGCTCCTCAGTAAAGACGTATTCAGCTTTCTTCCCTAATCAATAGTACATATCTGCTGCTTTATAAATATATTTGAAGGAACAAACAACAAAGAAGTCAATCAGGAGATTCTCTTCCACTTTTTACCGTTGCATAGATTTACATTTTTATCTTGCCCACAGGGAAGTTTTAT
>NC_142933.1:77542061-77557061 GCF_046866305.1 Octopus bimaculoides
TTTAACATTTTAGCCTTCCGCTAAACTCAATTACCAAGGCTTCCCCACTGACTCTAAATGAAATACGTCCACAAGAGCTGAATTGGCTAAGGCTTCAAGGATTTCGATAAAAATGAAGTAAACACGAGTAAGTATATCTATAGGGCACCAGAACTCCAAAAGTTGCTATTTCATGCTTTCCATGTGTTTTTACGAAGCATTTATTTAAGACAAGAAGGAACTGCCTCTATCTTTAAATTACACAAAATTTAATGTTCTCTCATTTAAACGAAAATCTGGCTAATGCTGAAAATTTCAATTTCAAATACATAAGACATGCTGTATACCACGAGGATATTTGCATACCTCTATCAAAATCTAGCGACCTAAAGAAGGAAGATGCCCTTAAAAGAGCGATAATAGATAGAATACAAGTAAAAAAATATTTTAAAATATCTATCTTACCTGCTGCAAGTTTGTAGATCCCACCACCGCTGATGATAGCAATAGCTAATAACTTCGCAATTGTTAAAACGTTTTGAACTGTTGTCGCTACTCGAACACTCCATGCATTTATAAATGCAATAAGTACTAGAAATATGGAAAAGAAAATTAACATACAGTTGTTCAATCAATAACATTCACAGCTTAAATTGTGGGAAATATATTTTCTCTCAATTTAAAGATCATTTAGATAATTTACAAACTTATGTACTCGTGGTAATGAGTAAAAGCAAAATACTAGAGAGATTAAGATTGAACCTTTGGTACACAAAGACTGTATTCATATTCACAGCATATATTTTGCGATGGTACAGGACCGGACATACGTACATACATAATACATGCATTATATCACCTGAGCCAGCTGGAGGAAAGTAGGAAGTGCAGGGCTCTATACAGAAGCTCATAATAAAATGATTCAGGATAAAAAAAAAGCAGTAAAAGATCGCAGGGACTTAACTGTAGCGCAGTTTGACTACCAGAAGGGTTTTAATAGTATACCACATGGGTGGATCATCAAGGTTTTACAGTTGGACATAGTCCTACAACCACTAGTGAGTGATACTGAACGCCTGACCAAGACTTGGTACACCGCTTTGCTCTTTAGGAGTGATAAAGAGCAAACTGAATCTGATAGCATTCACTATCTAGAAGGTATCTTTCAAGGTGATAGCCTGTCAGTGTTGCTTTTACCCCTCTTATTAAACCCACAATCATACTGGCTCACAAAGCATAGTGGCTATAGTGATGGATCCAAAAGTAGTATCTCCTATCTTTTCTTTCTCGACAAACTGGAATTGAATGGGTCAAATATCAACCACATGAAAAAAAATCAATTAGACCTAATGATCCTATTTTACTACAGACGCTAGATTGAAATATGGTACGTTCAAATGTGTACTTTTGGCAATAAGGCGTGGAAATGTAACCTCCTCTAATAACCTAAAAACTAATGGCTTGGTGTAACAACCTCTACTGTCAGGTGATAATTATAGGTCTTGGACAGGTTGAGAATGCAGATATGATGGACACATAAATAAGTAGAAGGCCAGGAACGAATACCTCAAAAGAGTAAAGAGAATGTGGTCATCAGAACTCTCAGCTTACAACAAGCATGTTGCTCACAACACCTTTGCAGTGCCTGCCTTTCCCCACGCCTACGTTTGGCCTTCCGAAATGGTCATTACAAGAACTCAATAAGAAAGATGTTCAAACTCGCAAGCTGCTCAGTGTAACATGAAACTTCAACGTCAATGAAGATGTAGACAGGCTATACTTCCTACGCAAAGATGGTAGTCTCAAATCTATTGATGTCATATGAAGCACGGATTGTGACACCGAAACCATATCTACAGTAGTGAAAAAAGCCCAGTGACTATCTTGCTCAAATTTGTGACCATTAAATCAATAACATAATTACAGTAGCCAATGAACTTGAAGAGAGGTATGAAATAAGAGCTGATACAAATCTCTCCCTAAGGAGAGCATTGGTAGAATCGAATTTATCAGAACAAAATACAAAAATAAGTCAGTTCACTGAATAGATAGTACATAGGTACTTGCACGAATAACACAAACCATAGTAGGAATTGATCATATCAAAAGCTCAGTTTGGAATACCGACAAGTTTATGGCATCCCATTTCGAACGATACGTCCAGGCAATTCAAGAAGAGATCACCCACCACCAAGTACCTACAGCATAAAAAGCAGAAAACATTGACATGCAACAAATGTAGGCTATGGAAAACCAAGACTAAAGTCGTCAATCACATTATTGGCAACTGCGAGAGAATGTTTTCAAGATATTATCTTCCCATGAGGCATGATACGGTGGCCTGAATAGTCTGGAAAGGGATAAAGGTTAAAGATCTCCTTTGGTCGTGAATGAGTGAATGACCATGGGGTTGCAGCTAGAAAGTTCCCTCTGAGGAACAAATCCGAGGAAGGTTGTTTATACATACATGCCAGCCTCCCCTCTCCACGCCACCGATGTTATCCAGGGGAAAGGCAAAGGCTGATACAGTTCGGCACCAGTAAAGTTGCAACTCATTTAGAGCTGAGTGAACTAGAGCAACGTAAAATAAAGTGTCTTGCTCAAGAACACAACACACAGCCCGGTGTATATTGAGACCGATGGGTCAAAAAAATAAGGGTGGAACTTAAAAATTAGAACAGCCTCCAAATTAAAGCACCACCGGCCAGATATTGTTAAACCCACAAGAAAAAGATGTTCTATTGCGGAAATCAGCTACCCTCAGGACACCAATGTAGTTAAAAAAATACAAGAGAAAGAGTACATCGATGGAACATTGATAAGGGATTTTCAAATCCATTACTCAAGATACTCTTTCAACTTCATACCTGTTACTATTGGAGCAACAGGATATATACAAACCCGTTTAGAGCAAAGTATGGCTGAACTTGGGCTCTTGGGAAGAGAACGCAGATTCTTAATTCGTACATTACAAATGATTACGATATCTGGGACTATAAAAGTCTACAAGACCTTCATAAAATTTAAAGGATGATGAATAAAACAAGATGCTTTCTTCAAAACCTTGCTACGAAGCAGGTGGCAGGCCAAAATATTTTCTGCATACATACGCATTGCCCTATTTCTCTAAAGTCATCTTGACTGTTGTTTTGATGTCCTCGTTATAGAGTTTAATGCTATCGCTTTCAGAACTGATCTCCGACCCTATTGTTTCTTGTTTTGCGAAAAACAGACAAACAAAAACTAAACGTTATTTACTATACAGAAATCAACAATTTCATTGCACGTATACCAACTATATTACTTATACAATTGAATAAAATTACAACAATCTAAAACCTGGTCATAGACCTGATCGCCACAAACTTAATGTTTACTGAAAAAAATAACCTTTGCCATAAATATCGATGCAAAAATTGAAATTGTTTCTTTGGAGAAAAGTAATGGATGGATGTATGTTTTAATATTCGCAAATCACGTAGCAGGTTACAAAAAATATCTTCTTACATGGGAACAGAGCCACACATTTATCATAGAGGAGTATAGTAGAAAAAGTATAGCGGTTTAATCCATTAAGCATTTATAGAACTCCGGAAATAAAACCAGTTCTAATAGGATTAAACGTGAACATAAACACGACTAAATATTATAACGTATCTAATATGATAGTCTACAATTAATAAACACAGCAATAAGTGCATTGTAATATTATAAGATTACAATGCACTTGTCTCTGCATTTAATTATATCTTAAACTGGTTCAAGGTTTCAAATTATCAGCCTATAATAATGAATTCTCATGCAAGCACAAAGCTATACTTCATAAGTGAGGGACATAATCAACTGAATCGACCTCGGAAGGATAAAAGGCATTGTTGACTAGATGTAAATTTAGAAAATATCTGAAAGAAACTAAACTCTCTGATACATTTAATAAACCATCCTTTCTCTGGTTAAGATAATTTTTTAGGCAATAGCCGTTTGTTACCCTTTAAGTGACCGTTTTCAGAAACGTACTGTAAACATATTGGATGTCTGCAATAGCATCTCACATATTCTGAAACCTATGGATCACTCCATCAATTGTTCTGGTCCCTCCTACAGCCTCGCCAACATTATGGTCCAAAGGTGAACCAGAAACTCAGTAAACTAAGGCTCATCTTCCTATCAGGAATCTCGACCCTAAATGCTATGAATAATCATCTTAATTCCTGTAATTATGACAACCGTCCTGACACGCCACACCTTTCACCTCACAAGCTTGTCTGTTTTGTTTCTTGATAACATATGTAGAGCTGCTGAACATTTTCTGGGTTTTAAGGTATCCCGGAAGGCCTGATTTGCAGCATTCAGAGTTCTTTTACAGGGCTTAGGAAAAAACTGAATGACTGCTGCAATAAGTGCGTGAGTCTGAAAGAGGAATATGTTGAATAAAATCATAAATAATTGATCCCCCAATATTTTCATTTACTCAAAGCCAAGAACTTTCAGCGCTCCTTCGTACATTCCATATGTTTATGTGCGATACACTGGTTATCTCATACCACACTACAAGTCTGGCCATTCTACGTCCCTCCTACCACCTTTTACATCAACTACACTTAATTTATTCCATCTTTCTGCCAGACTCACGAACCGACTACATTTCTCTCAGCATTCTTTCTTCACATCGTATCCTCACTTCTTATTCAGTTCGTTTGCTTCCTCATTCCTTTCTGCAGGCTACGGCTTGACCTCTTTGTTGGAAGATCTTTGTTGGAACCGTCAAATTTCTATACTCCTTATAGCAGCTAATATTGTGGTGGTTATGCTTTCTAATGTCATTAACAATGTAAGAGAAGTAATCTTAAATGAATACTAAAACCACTTTTCAGCCTCTACCTAACAGAAGTTTATAATTGGATAGTTTTCGCTTTACTATCCTCTTGAGCTCTCTTCATATCGTTCCATACACAAGAATCTCACCTCATATACTGTCATTTCTCTCGCTATTCTTACTACTGTTAATGCTATGACCGCTACTCCCTAGAGCTGGCTGCATTTGTGTCACCACCACATAGAGACTCTAATATCAAATTCACTCTACAATACTCCTCTTGTTACGCGTATTTTCTATCCATGAGGTCCCACATTTTCCAGCACACCAATCCTTCATCCTCTGAACTTTATCCTGCAGGAATCCCTTCCATATCCATGCTTTTCTGCAACCGTTAACCTTTAAATATGCGATAAGGACATCTACAGTATCACCCTATCCGGTAACAGGTTTCTTGCGAAGATGATGGGTGCAGCTCCTTCTCCTAGAACATGCCAATAACAAACCATATCTAGGATCCTATGAATCTAAAGAATATAGGGCTCACAATTATCAATTTTCGGTTGTAAGTGAATAAATGTGGCATTTATAGAAATTCATCTAATAGTTTCTTCAATATTCATCTGCCTTCAAATAATAAACAATATTATTCCTACACTACATGTTTTTAAAATCCTTTACAGCCAGATTTTTGTTATATATTGTGTATATTTAATGAAACTATTTTCAGTTTTGTCAGGTTGTTTCCACCTCTCATTGGTTTTAAAATCAATATTATAAATTTCACGTTCAATGTTCTTATCACTATCACCACTTATTTCGATTCTTAAATGCTTTTACTCACACGTGTCTATAGTAACGTGACTAGTTTTATTCTAAGAAAACATAATCCATCTGTTCACTCTTTTACTGGTTCCAACCAGCTGAACGTCATCATATTGGAACACTGTCATGTTTAGGAAATAAAACCTGAATAAGAGGTATTTCTTTGACACTACGAATTCAAATACGAATTTACATTAATTTACATTAATTCTAACGCATCGAATATTATGATATTTCTGATCAAAAGGAAAATTAATGGATGTTAATGGATTGAGACGACGAAGTGACAGATATCTTTCACCAGATTATATGAAAGTGTGATAAACAAATATGACAAGCAGTTAGGTCTTCTAATACATGCAGTTTGCATAAATAGCAATAATAATGATAATAATAAAAACAACATCGAAAAATACCTTAGGAATGAGAACCCAGGTTCGAAATTTCCTCAAGGCACCTGATGAAGGCTGGAGGGTATATCAGCCGAAACGTTGTATTAACAACAAATAAGATGTAGACAAATATCCGTCAATTGTAAATAATGTAAATAATGTACATAATTCCTCATCTCTTAAACATAGAACTGAATAATAATAATAATAATAATAATAATAATAATAATAATAATAATAATAATAATAATAATAATAATAATAATAATAATAATAATAATAATAATAATGATAATAATAATAAATTTGCATAAATATGAGAAGGGTAGAAAGGAGTATGATAAATAAAGTAAAACAAAAGATAAATACTGTCATACCATACAGGCAGACGGAAAACATAACACAAAGAAGGAATCTTCTCCGAGCCATTGCACTACTTGCTGAGGAGAAATTACAACTTAAGAAAACAAAAAATAGTGAAGCAAAAGAACCATGGTGGAAACGACGCATTGAAAGGGACATAATGTGGGTAAAACAAGATCTAGGAAAAATTGAGCAATAGTTAAGAGAAAACTGGAAAAATGGGGAAAAGGCCGACCGAGAAAAATCAGAGAAGAAATATAAAATACGGAAGAACGAGTTTGATGCAGTAATAGAACAGTTAAAACAGAGGATCATGGCAAAAAGCCAGTTCAGAAGATTTGTGAACAGAAATAATCAGCTCGAGGGGAACAGATTGTTCAAAAATAATGCGAAGCAATTCTTCCGAACGTTAGAAAGAGACAATGGGGAAAATGTTGCTCCTGATGCAAATCAAGCCAATGAGTTCTGGAGCGGATCATGGGGAAACAATGTGGTGCATAAAAGGGATGCAATGTGGATAGGAACCATCAAGATAGAATTACAAGGAGGAAAGAAACAAAGGAATATAGTCATAAGCACGGGTGACGTGAAAGAACAAGTGGGTAAAGTACCTAACTGGAAAGCCTCCGGACTAGAGGAGATTCATGGCTTTTGGCTGAAGAGATGCCACGCGGTGCATGAAAGACTAGCAGCCCAATTGAATGAGGTATGTCCAGAAAGGTACAGTCCCCGCGTGGATGGTGACTGGAAGGACAACACTTATATTGAAAGATAGAAGAAAGGGGAATATTGTGTTAAACTACCGTCCCATAGCATACCTAAACCATAGTCTGGAAGATACTTGCTGGAATATGTGCGGCAAAGACATACACTTTCATGGCACAGGAAGAAATACTACCAAGAGAACAAAAAGGATGTAGGAAGAATTCTCAGAGTACCAAGGATCACCAGGTCATCGATAAAACAGTTTTGTGGCATTCAAGAAAACATCATACAAACATGTCTATGGCTTGGATTGGCTTTAAGAAGGCATATGATATGATGCCGCATTCTTGGATCGCTGAATTGCCTGCAGATGCTTGGTTTTACTGAAACATAGCAAATTTTCTGATGCATAGCATGAAAGAGAGGAAAACCAAATTGTACTCAAGTAATGTATTCCTTGGAGAAGCTAATATTAAAAGGGGAATCTTCCAAGGTGACTCGTTTCCTCTGTTACTATTTGCAATTGCACTAATACCCATGACAATGATACTTAGGAAAGTTAAGATGGGTTACCGATGTGGGAAGAAAGGCCAATCATTGAACCATCTTCTGTTTATAGATGACCTGAAATTGTTTGAGACATCTGAAAAACAGATAGATTCCTTAACCAAAACAGTCCAGAAGTGTGGTAGGGACATCGGTATGGAATTGCTCAGTACTTAATATGAAAAGAGGGAAGAGAGCAGCCTGCAGAGGATTGTGGTTACCATCAGGAGAGACAATGGGTAAACCCGACGATAGTGGGTATAGATATTTAGGGATTTTGGAGCTGGATGACACTCTTCACAGAGAAATGAAAGTCAAAATCAGCGAGACGTATCAAAAAAGGGTGGAGATTGTGTTGAAATTCAACTTGAATGCCAAAAATTTGATTACCGCAATGAATATCTGGGCAGTTATGGTGGTCAGATATAGTGCGTCCATCCTCAAATGGACGAAGGAGGAAATATCAACATTGGATGGAATGATGAGAAAGTTGATGACGCTGCATGGAGTTACACCCTAAAGCAAACGTGAACAAACTGTATATGAAAATAAAGAATGGTGGTAGAGGAATAATTAGTATAGACCATTGTATAAGGAGTGAAAGGAGAACGCTTGCCGAGTATTTGATAAATACTGATGATGACCTGCTGCAATATGCCGCGAAAGATATGGGTGTAAATGCAGATGTAATGATGGGCAAGGAAGAGTTTGACCAAAGAACTGAAAAGAAGAGAAAAGAAGACCTTCTTGAAATGAGAATTTTTGAACTGTTTGAAAGGAATACACAGAACGTTAAAGATATTACAGCACCGTGGTCATGGCTTGAGCAAGGTGATCTAAAGGGTACCACCGAAAGCCTGATCATTTCTGTACAAGACCAAGCTCTCGCTACCAATTTAGTGAAGTATATAACATCTATAAAACTTCTGACACCCAGAAATGCAGACTGTGGAAAGAGTATGGAAAATGTAACCCACTCTTTAAGTGGATGTGAGAGCCTTGCACAAAAAAAAATTACAAGCGCCGCCACGATAAAATGTGTATGCATCTTCATTGGCTCTCATGCCGTAAATACCAATATGAAGTAACAGAGAACTGGTATGAGCATGTACCAAGTAAAGTTATGCTGGAGGATGGAAAAGTAACGACACTCTGGGACTATGATTTTCAGACAGATCGTGTAATCGAACACCGTCTGCAGGATATTGTCATATTGAATAACACAGACAAATAGTAGTAGTAGTAGTAGTAGTAGTAGTAGTAGTAGTAGTAGTAGTAGTAGTAGTAGTAGTAAACTTACACATCGTAGCAATAGTGATGAGCTTGACCACAGAATCTGGCGGGTCGCAATTTTCGTAAAAAGGTTTTGCAGCGTATGTTCCCAATGATAAACTTATTACAGCAAACATAGTTGGTCGGATAATGAATAGACCAACCCAGTCAAATAGAAAACATGGTATTCGGCCGAAAATCTTGCCCAGTGGACTGTAAGCGAATAGGAAGTAGGCGTGTTCTGCTCCAGATTTCGGCACACATGTTCCAAGTTCGGCATAACTTAAAGCTCCTGTAAAAAAAAAAAAAAAAATAAATAAAGGATACACGCATACCTACATACCATATCATATACAAATACATATATATATATATATATATATATATATATATATATATATATATATATATATATATATATATATATATATATATATATATATATATATATATATCCATGTCTCAGAGATAGAGGGGAGAAGATAGAGGGGGAGAGAGGAAAGAGAGAGAGAGGGAGGATACATAGATGGATAAATGGAAATAATGTAAACAAAATATTTCGATGCTGTATTTTTTCTTGTATAAGACCCCAAAGTGCTTATTACCAATTATGAAGAAGTGTAATGTATATTCATATTCTGTGTCTGCAGCAAATTCTGTATGATGGCATTATTACTAATATCGGGAATTTCTCATAACGATCTTCAGCGCACACTTTTGTAATTGGTGAAGTCAGACTTAAGACAGCGGCCTGTCAAGTGATGTGTGACATCACTATTGATGTGTATATTAATCCATGAAGTATACAGAAAATTCATTCCACAGTCGGTGTCAGAAAGAAAACTGATATAGGCATTCGGATGACGGACATGTGAATATAAAGCTTAGTGTAACTTGGACTGTATATTTCATGTTTTTGTAATTTTGTAAAGAGAGTATATTTCATAAATCGAGGGTATTTGATTATATGACATCCCTTCTTTTCTGAAGCTATTAACTTCAAATGGAATTGGCTTCGACCAGTAGTCCAGTCTAAGTTGCAGAATCGGAACTTCATCATAGTATCCTGTATTCTACGGTCCATGATCGATATAAAAATATTTATAGGTTTCGTATTCAAAAATCACTTCAATAAGTCAGAGAAAAATAAACTTATCCAATTACTTAAGGATATCCAGCCCTACGACATTCTATGTCAACTGTAATAAGACATTATGTATATAAACACATATGATAGGACATATTGTAGTGGACAGTGTTATGCAGATAACACTGTGAAACATGAACTTTGTCCTTGGGTATCGACTGTTATTTCTTATTTGCTTATCCCTAGAAACTTTGATAAATGGTTCATATTACCTTCAAACTTTGCTCTTGTTACCTTTATTCAAACCCCAAAGAATCCCTCTCAACATATGGCTATGATGCTCCTCCGCTACTCCTGCTCATGATCAGAGATGTATACATTGTCAGCCACTAAGAGACATGTTCAAGTGGTTAAGATCAAGAAACTGACAAGCAAATCAATGGTATCGAGCAGAATATTCGCTATAGCGATATTCCTGCTTCAGTAACTCAGAGCTGAATCTGTCTGAAATGTAATGGAAAATAGGGGAGTTTCAAAACATTGATGTCCAGGTCACAAAACCTATGGGCAAAGACATTCCGGATTTTACCATAGTTTTGTCCTTTTTCCATTTTTGTTATTAAGGATTACATGGTCTAATATGTCCCTTTGATTTTGAAGACAATATGTGATTTGAGAGACATTTGGCTGTTATTTCTAAAAACAGTTGAACGAGACTACAGAGAAGTTCCCTCGTTGTTTCGTGGTATTTATATTATTGATCATGGAAGCATGAATAGAAAAGTAGCTGTTAGCTAAACATTGAATTAGTCACGATAAATTTTCGAGTTCAGTTTTCTTATCTGTTAACCGTATTCACTACAGTGGACGATGATCCAAAAAAACAAATTGAACAAATGCATCCATCTTTGAAACAAGTTTACACATCTGAGACTTGGATACTTTACAGCTTCAACTTCTTTAAAAAGGAAGGATGTGTTTGTTTTTGTATCGAGCCTAGTACTTGGCTCGGAGTTTATTTCATAGAAGCAAGAATGATGAGAAGCAAATTCTAACACTGAAAGAATCTGAACTCAGAATGTAAATAACCATAGCTAAATCCCATAAAGCATTATATTTTTGCTGCTTGAAAAGTACATTTCTTTCCTGATAGCACTAATTTCTGAAAAGAAAGCAGAAATATGTGACGTAGTTGTTTCACGACTTCTAAATCTTCCAGTAAAAGTAAGACAGGACTCGCAAAATTGACGACTCATAATATCCTGGAAGAAGAAAAAGAAATCATTTGAAAATTCTTACCAAATGTTGCCAGTACTCCACACCCTGTCCACACAATCAAACTAAGAGCAACAGACCCTGAATTCGAAAGGACTCCTTTCGGTGAAATGAAAATTCCAGAACCTGCAATGAAATAGAAAGTGGAGAGCTAGTGAATAGTTATATAACAAATTTCATTTAGCGTTAACTAATAAAGTCTGAGATTTTGTTCGAATTTGTTTAAACAGGATGGTTGTTTATTGATATTATTTTAAACCATATTGCTCCGACAGTTTATATAGCTACGAAGTAAGGTTAGCCGCCTGCTAGCTTAACTAAACCTTTCACACTTTAATAATCTAATGATGTATTTTCTCGTCTGTTAAACAAGCGTTGTAGTGCAAAAGTTAAATTACCGACAGGCGAAATTTGCAGTATAGGTTCAGTCCTAGATTAAGCCAATTGGTGCCACATACAGTGTTAATTCCATGCAGAAACGTATAATAGTCACCGTACACTGTGGGACTTAGTACATATTTAAATAAACCAACATTCGTCTTTTGTGTATATTCAATGAATCATCATCATCATCATCATCATCGTCATCGTTGTTGTAGTCGTTGTTGTTGCTGTTGCTGTCGTCGTCGTCATTATCATCGTATAGAATCCGTGATGTGCAATGGCAACATCGATTTTATCTTTCGCTATTTAATGAACATATCCTCAAGTTGATAATCTTTGTATTTCGAAGTCACATAATCTCCATTTCATATCTACAGTTACATCAGCAACATTTCTTTTTTGAAATCAACAGTTGCTGATTAAAAGTAACTTCAAATTTATTTTATTCAAGACAGATACATAAATGGTTGTTTTTGTTGTTGTTTTGTTGTTGTTGTTGTTGTTTTGTTAAGGGTATGTAGTTCCAGGCTAATCCCGATTAAACACAAAAAGCATCTCAGCCATGGTCATCCTTTCTTTTGATGGGTGTCTAGGACTACATTATCTAATCTGTCCTCTTTTGTGGGGTTTGAGTTGAGGGAGAATTGATTGCTATTTCAAACAGTTCGATTGATGTTAGAGGCTACTCTGACTGCTTCCTGCTGGAAGCCATTTTCACTATTTATACCAATAATCATTTATAAAAGGATAAATTTCTGCTGAAGATAAAAGAAAAGAAAAACAAAACAAGTCTTGTTACAAGTCACAGGAAAAGTATTTAATAAATACTAATGATCTGAGATGATCATTATAATTGATAATTTAATTCAATGAATTAGTCGCAAATTAAAACAGAAAAAAAATGACTTTATGTGAGCAACAATAGAATTTTCATAAATGTATGGTGCAATATTTAACAAAAAATAATAAACAAGCAAGCTTTCACATTTTACTCGAAAATATTTACTAATGAAATAATTAGACAATGAATTATCTGATAATTAGATAATGCTATTAACAGAAATATTTTTCTCTTTTTGCGTCGTCATATCCTTCGTAAAAAATATGTTTAAAATGTCATAGAAATAAATACGCTACCGATTATTTCATATTGTCTCGTAATTTAATCAGTAATAAGACATGTCACATTTCCAGTGTTTTCTGCCTGACATTTTTGGATGCATTGAGCATTTTATCTGGAACATCTCCCTTTTTTATCTGGAACATTCATAGTTCATCAGCTGGCCTAAGGTGTGTACCACCAGTCTCTTTCTTAACTTCTTTTACATCACTTAGTCCAAAATAGAAATTACTCATGCCACTGGCATCAGCTATGATTTTCTGCGTTAATCTAAAGGAGGTGCTTCTTGCATTCAGATCACTCTCATATAGAAAGGCACCAGAATTGGTGAGGAACTTAGCAGAAGAATGGGAAAATAAACGAGACAAATTAATTTGGTGCCTCTACCAGCTTAATCTGGAATTATGTAAGGCTGGTGAGGGTTTGCAGGACTAGAAGGATGCTAGCATCGACCCCGTGTTCAATAAGGCCATGAGGAATAAATGCAAGAACTATCGACAGATTTCTTTACTTATTGACTTATTGCAATGAAGAAGATTTTCGCAAGAAGATTATTGTATAGATTTAGTGAGAAAACAAGAATGGTTGTTCCTCATCTCAAGTATGTGTGAAAAAAATTAATTTGGATATGATATTCCGTCTCTGTCAACGCCAGGAGAAATGCGTGGAACAGGAAAAAACATTGAATTTCGTCTTCGATACAGGAAATAAGTCGAGCCAGTGGTAGGTGCTCAGAGAGTTTGGATGTCCTGAAATGTTTCACGGAAAATTTTCTCGAGCCCCTACACGCTGGCATGAGGGTTCGGATTGCGCAGCTGAATTCTGACCCTGTACAGTTTGATGTTATAGTGGCAGTCAAGCGGAGCTGTATCCTAGATTCAATATTATTTCCGCTCAGTCTGTCATTAATACTTGAGGTGATATACTGCACCTCAACTGCAAATTTGTATATACAGATAAGACTTGATGCTAACTTGTTTAAGGTATGAGGGTGTGCTGAAAAGTTCCTGGCTTTAAGAATATCGTGAAAGGCCTGATTGGAGGCATAACATTCCAAGTTATTTCACTGGTCTTAGAAAAACTGAAGGACCGCTGCAAAAAGTGTGTGAATTTGAGAGGGGAATATGTTGAGTCGGCAGAGTTGCTCGCGTGCTTAGCGTCATTTCGTCCGGCTTTACGTTCTGTGTTCAAGATCCTTCGAGGTCAAATTTACCTTTCATCATTTCGAGGTCGATAAATTAAGTACCATTTGAACACAAGGGTCGATGTAATCGACTTACACACCTTACACGAATTTGTTGACCTTGTGCCAAAATTTGAAACCAATATCAATGGACAGACTATAGTGATGTAAGGGCAGAATCGAAACAACATCACACAAAATATCTTTTCAGTATTTCATTACGTACGCTTATTTTCTGGACACAAATCCTGCAGAACCCGATTTTGCTTTTCATTTTTACGCTGTCCAAAATGTAATTACTTTCCAAGAGTTGGGGCACACTATATCTGACTATAACTATCAACCATACTAATGATCTTTGTGTCTATATTAGAAATAATTTTTTTGTAACAGGTAGAAAGTCGACAGAAAAAAATAACAAAAAAACATTTAGTAACGTCTCGTTACGCTCTGAACTGCATTCCCGCTAATGTCAACTTAGTTTATCATCGTTCCAAGGATGATTGAATAAGTGCGTACCCTTCTGCCTATACTAAAAATGAACATTTCAGTTACACAGTCTACTCTTGTTTGAAATCTTATTGTAAATTTTTACCAGCGAGGGATTTTAGTCCATGGTAATTTTGATTCCTAATTGTATGACTATATTATAGTTACAGCAAGAAGTAACTGTTATATGTTAGAAGATCAGATGAAATTTATTTCCCGAAGTCACACGCCTATTCACTATGATATGAGATTATATGATATTATATACATACACACACACACACACACACACACACACACACACACACACACACACACACACATGTATATATATATATATATATATATATATATATATATGCATATACACACATTCATATATATATATATATATATATATATATATATATATGTATGTATGTGTGTGTGTGTGTATGTGTGTGTGTGTGTGTGTGTGTGTGTGTGTGTGTGTGTGTGTGTGTGTGTGTGTGTGTATGTATAAAGGATGTTGGAAATATATATTTATAGGTTGTGTGTGCATGTATAGACTGTGCGTCTCTGTTG